>NC_056745.1:1077019799-1077234799 GCF_019279795.1 Protopterus annectens
TGTTACATACTATGATTTGCCCTCATTATATCATATAACTTTCAACCATAAATTATTTGGTTACTAACACACCAATGCATCTTAAAAGCAGATGCTGTAGCTCTTATTGTAGCATATGCTTGCACCAGGCTAAAGTGACATTCTTAGCAGCTGGAACTGTTCTGTTCCTTTCTGCTACTAACTTCCCAATGGTTTCTTAAAATCATTATCCACTCAGTGCCAGTTTACCAGAATGTTCTGTTTTTAAAAACGCTATACGATCATGAGTGAAGTAATAATCTTAAACAGTTCTAATCTCTGTGCCTAGTCTATTGCAGAGTACACAGTTAACCCACCTGCTATTACTTGTGATTAATAATCTCAGGGAAAGTGCATTAAATTCTAGTAAAAGCTTTTTACAGCAAATGCTCTCTCCTCATTCAGAATTCTGCCTGCTTATATTATCAGAGGTTCATTTTGTCAGATGCAGTTTGAGAAGGGCTGTTGTCGATAAATAATCTTAGCTACCCTAGCAATTATGTGACTCATCCATAAGATTTGAGAGCACTTAAAACCACTATTCCGTCTAGTAAAAATCTGAGATATAATGAATAACATTAAAAATGCAGACCATCTCTATTTTCTTCTGATAGATTTCCAGGTATGTGTAGTGTTAAACTTAACACATGCTCTTTATTACATTTCCACATTACACTTCAGTTTGTGCACATGCATAGACATGTATAGATAGATAATATGTATATACACATATATATATATATATATATATATATATATATATATATATATATATATATAGTTACAGTAGGTTGGTGTGTGTGTTAATGCTGAAACTTTCGGATATGCCAAAGGGTTTGGTATCATGAGTGAGAAGGTATTTGTAAATATTTGCAAGCTTTGCTTACAGTAAGGGCTAGGTAATGGAAAATGTTAGCTGTGTGCTGGGGGGTTGTGATATATGGGAAGTGTATCTGAGTTTCTTGTATAGTAGTTTTGTTAGAATTTTTTTATTTTCTATAAGGCAATGTGTAGGAATGCGATTAAGCGCAGGGGTAATATTAATACATACGAGTAAGATGGTGGGGGTGTGAAGCCCACCTGGCCATCTTTAGTTATATGTGCTAATTCTAACCCTGCCCCTGGCCCTAATCCAGCCATTACGAAAAATACTTTCCCTAAAAGTAGCACTATTCGGACAAACTGTGTATGCTGTTACTGTTATTTATTTATTTTTAATTGACCAGTCAAAAAACAGAGTGTTTGTTGATCTTTTTTAATGTGTGTCTTGTCAAGAATTTATTTGGATAATTGATATGTGTCAAGATGCAAATGTTGATGTAATTATTGTCAGAGTTTTTGCACATCAAGTTTTTTATTTATATTCATATGTGTGTGTGTATGTCTGTGTGTGTGGTGTGTGTGTGTGTGTGTGTGTGTGTGTGTGTGTGTGTGTGTGTGTGTGTGTGTGTGTGTGTGTGTGTGTGTGTGTATGTGTCTGTATGTCTGTGTGTGTGTGTGTGTGTGTGTGTGTGTGTGTGTGTGTGTGTGTGTGTGTGTGTGTGTGTGTGTGTGTGTGTGTGTGTGTATGTGTGTGTGTGTGTGTGTGTGTGTGTGTGTGTGTGTGTGTGTGTGTGTGTATATATATATATATATATATATATATATATATATGTGTATGCATGTATATATCACAAACATATTGTGTATGTGAATATGTGTGTACATGTGCATAGAAATATAGATAGGTGTAGGTATGAACAGAGCTATAGCTATAGATATAGATGCATACTATAATGATATAGATATTTATAGATACGAGTCATGAACTTTGATGTTAATTAGATATGGCAGGATGCCATTTGGCTAATTTACATAGCCCTTAACTTCTTTGCACAAGAATAATGGATAAAGACAAAAGTCAGAGACTGTTTCAAATATTACTCAATTAATTTTGCATTAACTTGCTTTTTTTCTGAACAACATGAAGAGTGAAACTTTAATGTCTGGCATTACTGACTGACTGTAACCTTCAGTGTCTTACTAGAAAATCAAAATGTTTTCTGAGGAATGGGGTAAACGTATGAGACAAAATCAAGGATGTCCTGCAAAATCAGTGACAGTGGAAAGTTCTGCTCATTTAAAAACTGAATCCTCATTTTATCATGTAATTCAGTAAGGAGTAGCTCCGAGATGAATGTATGTGCTTTACCTAGTCATGTTATTTATTTATTTGATAACAAGATAAGCTGGCTGGTCCAAAGACTCTTTTAAGCTATAACCAATGCCCAAAGGCAAAAAAGTATCACCCTTATAAGACACCATCAAATTCTCACCTGTTGAAAATCCTGTTATTCATTAAACCTGTTTAAAGACAGATTGTTGCAAAAGCAACATTATAACTTCTGGCTTTCAAAGTGATAGATAGCAATTCTCAGTAAATAAGCATTTTTGTAGTGGTGTAAGCCCCCTTTCATCTGTCATGTAGGCAGAGCCAGATTATGGTCAAATGGGGCCCTAGGCAAGGTAATAGACCAGCCCTCCCCCCACCACACACACAGACACACACACACACACATACACACACACACACACACACACACACACACACACACACACACACACACACACACACACAAACACACAAACACACACAGTCATTCCAATGTTCCATTATTTGTCTCCCCTCCCAATTACCATTAAGTACTGTTTAAAACTGACAGTGTGCATACTATTTTCTGCTTTACTTCTGAAGTGATTACAGAGATGTGGATTTAATTTAAAACTTTTAATTTATGTATCCTTTGTTGAACAGGTTAGTCCCAGTAGATAAGTAGCCCCTTTTTAGGGGAGATCCATGGTGGCTTGCAAATTAGTTAGCCATAAGCCTTCAGCATTTGCTTCCATTTCAGAGAAATAGATGCCAAAAAGAAGTGGGCCCAGTACAGAGCCTCAGTGGTCTCCACTAGTGACTGACCTCCTGGTGGAGGTGTTCTCACCTATTTTGACCTCCTGGGTCTTATCAGTGAGTCAGTTGGATATCCAGTGGATGATAAAAAGCTTTATACTTAAATTAATGAGCTTGTCTATAATGCCTTAGCAGGGTATTGTATCAAAAGCCTTGACCAGGTCAAGGTAAACTGTGTGCAGTCTTGCCTTCATCCCATGCTTTGGTGATCCTCTCAAAAAAGTCCACCAGATTTAATAGGCATGACCTTCCTTTAACAAAACTAAACTGTGGTGGGTTCAGCATTTGCAGGTTACATATGTCCTCATTTATCATGTCTATGACAATTCTTGTTACCTGGATCAGTAGTTGGATCTCCTTTGTACAGGGAATGACTGTAGCCATTTTCCATTCTTTGGGTCCAAAACCTGACTGTAGGCTTCAGTTGAAAAGTGATTCAAGTGGACCAGAGAGGTCAGATTTCATGCTTTTCCTAGAACAAACTCTGTGGATTCTTTCAATGGGTGTACTTAAGTGTACAGGCATGTGAATCACACCTATAAGCAGATGGTCCATTTAGGACCTCAGTTCTGTGCTTGTAATAGACTCAGGTAAATACTTGAATCTAACATTTACCAAAGAGAATAGTTCTCCAGATTATCTATTTTGTTGGTCTGTTTCTCTAGGGTAGAGCTTACCTCCTTTATTTGCTCATATGTTCACTACCTGCCTTACCTGCTTAAGACACTGATCATGCTTTCTGTATCCTTTTTCCAACTCATATATATGTGTTGGCTGTTTCTCTGATTTACAGAGGCAGGCCTCGATATCAGCTACCATGAGCATGAGCCTCTCAAAAAAATCAGTAAAAGCTCTTCAGGAGATGCATTTTTGAAAGTTTTCCCTGAGCCTCATTTGCTCTGTACATTCTTTCTGTACCATTGCCATTATTTTTGCTTGAGTTCTACTACTTAGCTCTTATATTTTACTCTCCTAGGTCTCATTGCAGTGGAGTTAACCCCTTATGAGTCTGTCTTTGTTACAAATAAGCCACACCTCCTTGGATAATGCTGCTTTGATTTAAATGCATCCTCTGTGCTGAACACCACTGGGGCATTCCTCTTGCTCCTTTTATGACAAACTCAAATCTTACCCATCCTTCCACAACTCATCCTATAGCTGTGCTACTGCCATCTCACATGATGACTTTCCTGGCCAACTGACTGGAAAATCCATTCTGACAGGGAGACAAAAGGTTAAAAGGAAACACGTAAAGTGGAAGGGAGGTTCGGGACTGAAGAAGCATAACTATGGTTGGATGTTTGTGAAGGTGGGTTAAGGCAGATGACAGATGGAAAAGTTGAAGGGAGGTTGGGAGTTGGTGGGTGGCTGTGAGTTTATATCACAGACACAAAATACAGGATTTGATTCTCACATTTGAAAAGAGAAATTGGCTAGACTTAACATGTCCCACTAACAAAGTTAGCTTAGTACTTACCTATGAAACTGTGAGGCACAAAGGAAGCTAGCCATCTTTGCATCACATTGTTAATGAGTTTGTACCCCCTCAACTTGTTCTTAGATAAGCAACAGGTACTTAGGCTTACATAGGCAGGAACTTGGCATTGTGAATAATCCCCAGTTAATTTAGGCAGTAAGTGTCCCTACTGCTGACAGAAGCTTATCCTGAGTAGCTAGGCAGTGGCACCCCATGGGATTTAGAAGAGATATCAGACTCCACAGTCTTTAGTGATACAAGTAGAAAAGGCCAGCATTAGAAGATGGAGTGCCAGAAGTAGCCAAAGAGATAGTTCCATTTTGTAGGTGCTCAGTGCATTGATTAAACAGCTCTGCACAAGCAGTTAGGCAGAGCAATTAATCTGAAGTTGTATACAACTATGGCTGAACTGTTTCAGGTAAATTAAAGGAAGATCACAAAGAATGTACTTATGAACTCTGATCCTATTTAATAAAGCTCTTACATTAGTAAGCATGTGTTTACTGAGACGGAAAAGAATAGCTGCTATTGCACATACTGAGATTGTGATTTTATTTAGTTGTGCTGTGTTGTGGTTATACAGTTGTGTAAGAATTTTCATTTAGAAACTGTGCTGCATTTTGCATTGCACTCTGTATGTTTATCTTACATTTCTAGACTATGCTTCTATTTTGGCAAATTTTCTTTTTTCATGACTGTACTGCACAATTGTGTAATATTTATCTGTGCACATTATCTCTGCAGGTAACTTCATTACAGTCTATGCCATGCTTTTTTCTTCTTTTATGTCTCCTAGTAACTTCATTATGGTCCTCTGGGTCATGTTTCTACCTATGTATTTTTTCCCTGTAGCTAAGTTTATAAAGCTTCTAGCAGTACTCATTATCTGTGCTTGTAACTTTTTTTACACTTTTTAGTTTAATGCTTCTATTCAAGTCTGCATTAACTCTGTTGGCGATTTGTTATATGCTTGAATGTTTTCTTTTTTTCTTTTTACCCTCATTTAGTACCATTTATAGATAATGGGTATTTCTTGCTTGTACGTACATAACTGCACTTTGTAAAATGCTATGTAATTTCCTTTGCAAGATTGTACTCACATGGACTCTACCCTAAAACAGATATCTACTTACCTAGTTTTG
Source organism: Protopterus annectens (assembly GCF_019279795.1). Lineage (NCBI taxonomy): Eukaryota > Metazoa > Chordata > Ceratodontiformes > Protopteridae > Protopterus > Protopterus annectens. Next base: position 1,077,025,384 of record NC_056745.1, read on the forward strand.
CATAGTTGGTAGCAGAAATAATAGAAAACATGAAAATTAGTGATATTATTACTTCAGCTGTTTGCGTTTTATTACTTGCCATATTTGATCCATTTATTATTATAAAATTCTGTTGCACTTTCACTGCAAGAAATAATCCATAGTGAAAAGTAAAACGTTTCTGTGTTTTTTTTTTTAAAGTCAGTCACATTGCTGGGTGTGTATTATTTGTAATAACCTTATTAGAATCATTAACACAAGAAAGTTATGTAGAATACAATTAACTCTGGCATTTAAACAATGAGTGGTCCTACATACAAAATGCATCACTATCTGTTCCAAACCATTTAATTGCTTGTTTTTAATTCTCACCCATACCCACATTCTTAACTTGAAACCCATTAGCAAGGTCATCTTAGAAGAGTGAAAAAATTAATAATTGATATCTTTTTCCTATTAGTTTTTTGTTTGTTTTATTTTTTTATTTTTTTACATAAGGCATATAGAAATTCCTGTCTTGTGATACAAAAATATTTACCTATGCCACATGGAATTATATAGTTAGAACTGTTGGGATTTTTTTTCCTTTTTTTTTTTTTGTCCCCACTGACTGCCGATTATCCCCTCCTTTACTAACCTGCCAGCCCAGTATTTCTACATGAGTGGAATGGGAGTTGGCTATAGAAAAAATATCCTTTACATCCATCCAAGGTAATTCAGCAATTATTTTTATTTGGTTACCTTCCCACTATGGATGTTTGAAATTTGAGAGAAGAGGAGTGCATTCTGCTAACTGAGCTGGGCTTCCATCACTTCTACAAGGGATGTTATCAGCAAGCACAGGGGGTGGTTTCTCTAATCCCCACTAAAGAAATCAAACTGCCCCGTATTATCTTCAAGTGCATGTAAAGAGCACTTCAGGAGAGGTAAGTGGGCCACTCTGCTTCACTCCTTTTCCTCTCTGCCTGGCTGCTCTAGTGTCAGGGCCAGTAATTGAACCCTGGTCACCCGGGTCCTAGTCAGGGCTCCTTCTCTCTGTGCAATGGAGACAGGCAGTGCACCATTTTTGTGGTAGAGAAATGCCTTTTGTAAAATCAATTACACTATTGAAAATGTTCCTACAAAATAAGGTATACAACAATTCTTTTGAATTTTTTTTGTAAAATATATATTTAATTTACACATGCGATATCATTTTACAATAGTTTTACATCTTCTTGACAGAAATAATTTTTAGTTTAATTACTAACAAAAAGTAATTTACATAATCATTCTGCTGCTTCCTGTAGTCCAGAGTAAAAGTTTTGACTCCTTCCATCTCCACTCATCTACTGTGTGATTCTGAACAAATCACTTACCCAGAAAGTTTACTCAGGTAACACAAGAAAAGGGAACCTTGTATCTAGTGAGCTTTCCCATTTAACAAATAAAATAAAATAAAATAAAAATCTTTTTTGCACTTTGTGACACAAATGTTATAATTATAGTGAAAAAAGGATGTAATAAACTCCATGCAAGAATAGCACTATTTTTGTATGGAGTGGTTCGTGTCCATATAGCACAGCAGTGCACCTTGCATATTCATGAAGGCACGCTGCTGTTCAACCTACATGGACACGAACTGTGAACGAGTGCAGGGGGCATGTTCAAGTAGTGCACAGGCATTGAACATGTCCCCTGCACTCAAAAAGTGCCATACGGCACTTTCTAATATGATCTGGCATAATATTAGAGAATTACCCTAATATTATGCCAGTATTTCAGTGTCCGCAGACACTGAAATGAAATAAATGATCATTTTAGTGTCCTTTAGACACTGAAATACACACAGCATCAGGAAAGCAATGCAGGGGGTGTGTGACAGTTTCTGTGACACACCCCCTACATTGTAAAAGTGCCGTATGACACCTCCGCAACCTGCTAAAGCAGGAAATGTGTCCAAATGCACAAATAGTGGGGGATAAATCCCCGAAAAGGGACACATCATAATTATTGCCCTCACAAACTTAGATAGTTGATAGAAAACAGGTGGTGCATTAGCATGAATTGCAGAGGGATAGAGGTCTGACAGCAAATGTATGCCAATATTCCCTGACATCAGTCTATGTGGATAAAGGCACAGATAATGGGGGAAAAGCAATAAAATAGGGACACCTCTAAAAATTGCCCTCACACACTTAGAAAGTTGATGGAAAACAGGATATGTATTAGCAGGAATCTCTGAAGGATAGAACCTGAAAGCCAAATGTTGTGCCATTATTTCCCGATTGCAGTCCTCAATGACTTATCAGAACACCACAATATTCACTTAAATAACATAATAATATAATAATAATAATATTATAATTTTTTTTCTAGGCTAAGGAATGTTTATGTGTAGCTAAGCGGGTGTGCACATTATTGCCCTCTGCTTACCATAGCTTAAACATCCCATAGGAGATAAACACAAATATACAAGTGAAATTTCCAAGCTGAAGTAGTGTAGTGGTTAAAGTCCTGGCTTTACGTGCAGGTGTTCATGTTCTGGGTACCAAAACAGGCAACTTATTTTTATATGGGAAAGTAGTGTTAAAATTACTTTTGTAAACTTAAATTATGTAGCAACTGTTTTTGTCAACCAGGATAGTGTAGCTGGTGTACAATGTAAGTGTGAGTGCATATAACATGTGAAACCACCCACGTACACACAAGTGCCCCATACAAGTATAGTCACACCCCTTGCAAATGTAAGGAAAGCACATAGAGGGATGTCATGTAAAGTATATCATATACAATTAATAAATGAAATCAGTCCTCTGATATATTTACAAAATTAAAAGTGAGCAATGGTCAGCTATGCTTAGCAGGTGTAACCATTGCTAAGACATGAATGCTAAGCAGCAGGTAGCTCAGCTAAGTGGATTTGTGCACAGTTAAACACTGCTCAAAAAACTCCCCTTTAAGCAGTGTTAAAACCAGCTTAGCAGATTTGTGCACTGCTTAGCATAGTTTAACCTTTTCAAAATGGTCCAATGACAGCAAAGGGCAGGACTATTACACTATTTAAACAGCACAGGTGGGAACTCCATCTGTGCAGATACAATGGGTGGTGTAGGAGAGGGAGTGCACTTTTGGGTGCAATGCTGGAGCATTCAGGAGTCCAGGGTCATGACTGGACTCCTAGTTAAAAACCATGAGGAGAGACTGCTAAAGGCTAGTACCAGGGCTTCCAATACAAATCAGAGGCCTGGGACCATCTTGAATGTGACCTCACCAGTGCTACTGTACCCCTGGACTGGTGAGCAGGTATGGCACCACTATGCTGACAAAAAGCATAAGAAGGGGTGCTCTTGGGCCAGTGGATCCAAGATGGATGGGCCCAGAATGCTCCAGTAATGTGTAAGTATCACTATCAAGTAGTTTGTAGCAAATACTAGCCTGAGAATGTGATAGACAGATATGCATAATGTGTGCTTTTCGCCCCTACAGTTGCAGCAGAGAGGTCTAGTAATGTGGAAGCTCATGGTGAAAGACTGCTGAGGCTGCACTGACAGGCTGATAAATACAAATCTATTTTGCAGTATTTTGTAAAAAATAACCACGAAAGAGTATATTGCTTACTGCTAGTAGGTATACTGTAACTGTGTGAACTGAATAAATAAAAAAGAATGACTGACAAATATTGAAGTACAATAAAGACCCTTAAAAATACTGTTGTGTTTATTCTGGTATGTTGTTGTAGACATATATAGAATGTATACATGTTCTTTACAACAAATATGGCTGTGACAGCATTTATTAACTGAGGTTCATCTGTGAACAAGCTGTTAGGGGAAACTGTAGATGGTGTAGCTGTAAAATGAGATATAAATGAAATGTGAAATATATACTGCATTAAACTCTGAACCCTGAGTAGTAATACATAAAGTATCAAAGTGTGTTCCATGCAGCATTGCCTTGTGTTATTCAGATTGTAGTAATTCAAAGGAGTAATGCACAGTACAATAACTATCTGACATGCATGCGTCACAAGATTACAAGTTCAGACTTTCTAACCAAGAGACTATTAGGTAGAAACCAGTGAAGCACAAAACAGTAGTTCCCCAGTAGCTCAGTGTGATGAGAAATAAATTAGTTGTTAATTATGCACACCCAAACACAGTTCAAATCCAGGGAGGGGTACTAAGATATGTGCATATCTGCACACAAGGAATCAGGAATAAATGTAAAAACAGGTAGGGTTAACATATATTTTCCCCACAGGTTTTACAGGTAAGTAAATGCTGCCAGTAACTGTATGAAGGGTATACTAATACACTGTGTACAACTGTTCAATTGTCCCACCACATGCCTGCAAATGACAGCAGGGTAGGTGCATACAATATGCACTCTTCCCAAATCATACTGCTCAACTGTACAGATATTCACTGAATGTCCAGATATTTGTCTCAGATTTGTGGTCTGTTTTACATAAAGTAGTGGTGTCATGGCAAATCAGTGACAAACCATTACAGACTGAAGTTAGAAAATAATGATAGACATACAAGTCTCAGATGTCATATCCATCAGAAAAGCCATGCAAATGCAAAACCTGTTATTTTTATCAACTTTCTAAGTTTGTAAGAGCAATATCTAAAAATTGTCCATATTTAGAGGCCTTTGTCCTACCCTTATGTATGGCTTTGTCCAGATCTCATGCTCTAAGAGGTTGAGAGGTATGTTTCCAATGCATGTCTCTCAAGTGACACTGCTGCAAATAATCCTGGACACAGATAGAAAACCAGTTGACATATGCCTGTAGCACACTTATACAACAGCAGTTCAGGGTACCCCTCCTGTGCCAGATATGTAACCCCGACGTGTACAAGTCCCCTCTAGTCATGTACCCATAGTTGCCACAGTTTGCCACATACCATTCCAGGCTGACAGTTTAATAGGTATGTTTGTACTACAGAAGCTATGGCCATAGGTAGATGTAAAGTGAGGGCAGACCCATAGAGTACTGAACAGTACTGTTGTGGAAAATAGAAGCATAAACAGTTGTTAATGGATTTTCTGTCTCCCCTCCCCTCATCTGCATCAATATATATTACTCATATACTACGGGTATGTTGTGCTCCAAGCCAATGTTAGGACTTGTGTTATATTGTTGTTAATATGTTTGATGACTTGCATGTTAACATATCCTGTTCAAATACCATTGTTGGTGACCTGTTTCTCTCAATGTTACTGGCATGCTGTTAGAATGTGTACTGTTGTTCCATTTATGCATGTGTTCTGCTTTCTATGCAACTGTTTCAAATCTGTTTTATGGGGTTAATTGGAACACCCATGCATGCTGTTATAACTAATCTTGAAATGTGTTGTTCATGACTAACTAATATATTTTGTAAAACCTTAACACCATAGTGCATTTGGAAAGGCAGATCCCAGCGGATTTGCCTGACCCACCTCATATGGCTATGGCACCGGGCATCAGCACATCTGGGACCCAACCCAGATCTCCCTCATCTGCTGGTCCTGCACCACCTTCAGGTGGAACCACCACAGGGGATGGGCCCCCCCGGGAGTGGGTGCAGACAGGAGGCTGTCACCCACAGTCAGATCTAGAGTTTGGTGCGCAGCACCCTTCGATCCAAGTTTGGAGAGCAGTTGCACCAGATTGATAGCCACCTGGTGCACTTCGAGAGGCAGGCCATCCCTCCTGTTTAGCCCCCAGCACAGCCACCTTTGGAGCTGTGAAGATGCAGTGGTGACTGCCCATGGGTGGGGACCTCAGTCCCACTGTAACCATATGGGAGCCCATGGGCTTTGGATTCCCAACCACCCTCCCCATCAAATGTGTTTACCCCCCCTCATGTGTCATATACTGGACCTGTTTGCTGTCTTGTCTGTGTTGTCTGTCTACCTACCCAACCAACCTCCAGAGATGTACCTACAATCCTTTCCCAACATCCCACTCTCAACTTAAAAAAAAGAAAAGGGCATTTGTCTCAAAAAAATACTGTCCCAAACATAGCTGTCCATTTCACACACATGCCCACTGGACACATGTAATCTAGTCCAGTTGGCTTGACAACACATTTCTGTTGTCCTCACCCCTCTCTCTGGAGTTTGAGTGTCCAAATTCAACTCCAAAGTCTGTACAAATTCACAGCTGTTGCTGTATAAGAAATGGACATCTATGGACCTTCTCTACATCTATGGACCTTCTCTACACCTGTCCTGCACACCACTAGCTATCTTTCATATTGTTTTTCCCTCTCCCTCTGCATGCTCCTTTTTCACTACTTTCCTATCACCCCTTTTTCTTTTCTTTTAAAGAAATTAGTGCAGGTATGAGTAAGTGGGAGTAAGCCAGTTTGAGTGATGCTAAGTGAAGCCAACACAGATTAAGCATATGCATGTGTAACCATGTGTAGGCATTGCTTAGCGTCAAGCAAACCAGCACAAACCAGCTTATAACTGCTTAAAACTGCTTTTATCACAATGTTTCCATCAGCCACTGTTCTGCCTAGTAACAAAATATTCTGCCCTGCCAAGTCTTGATCCCAGGGCCCTGTACACCATAGTCAGAGCAATGTACCACTACATCATTTGAGCTGTAGGAATTGCTGATGCTTTTTCAAACATATCATGCAGTAGAGTCATTCAACAGTAAGGAAAAGATTCTGTAGAATCAGTCAGGTTTTGTATATATACATATTCACATGTATATATGTATGGAGATGCATATATATATATATATATATATATACTAAGAAATGAACTTCGTGACAACAAAAGCATTCAATAAAATAGTAAATAACACCAACAACTCTTGTAGAACTTTAGCGCTTTCGTCTTATTTATTATCAAGACTTCTTCAGAAAGACATGTTTCATAAGTATGAGCAACCATTTTCACTTCCTTTATATACATTAGTTCTAGCAGGCCATTTAAATTAACAACAGTTCCTTTCCAATTGAAAAGTATGAACAAGCAGGGTGCTGTGTGCATTTTCATTAACATTATAATTGCAGTTACATAAGGCAAATTGGTCAGACAGTAATAGCCTTGTGGTGCCGTGTGCATACTAAAAGGGATAGTGTGCAAAAGGATCGTGTGCAAAAAGGGATTGTGTGCAAAAAGGGATCGTGTGCAAAAAGGGGATTGTGTGCAAAAGGGACTGTGTGCAAAAGGGATTGTGTGCAAAAAAAAAAAAAGAAAAAGAAAAAGGTTGGGGCCAGGAAAGATGACAGTCATGCTGTGATGATTCTAATATAAACACGTAACTTATGAGTGTTTGCCTCTAAAGGTAAGTAAAGAAGGGAATGGAGGAAGGTGGAGAAGTCAGGTAGAGAGTCCTACTATGCTTTGGCATCGGTGTGTGTGTAGAGAAATGTGTGGGTGTGCCACCTGATGGGCGAGTGGGAGGAATGCGGTGTGGACTTGAGGGGGGGCTGTTAGGGGGCCGCCCATGACAAGGAGCCTATGAATAACAGTGTCCCCCAGAAGACTGTCAGTGCAGATGGTACCACCCGTGGGCTGGTTTGGATGGTATCACCCCTTGAATGGCTGCGTGAAAATGTGAGACCGGGGGGTATAGTTGGTGGGGTCAACGGGGGCTAGCCTGGTGATTGGGAGCATGTGTGTAGGGGGTATGGGGGAGTCAAAAGTCAGAGAGAGAGTGGGAGCATATGTGCATGGGGTATGGGGGAGTCAAAAGTCAGAGAGAGAGAGAGGAAACACATTATATTCACTTGCACAGTTGTAAATCCATAAACACATTAAATCTACTTGCACAATTCTTCAAACCCTCTTGCACAGTTCTTCAAACCTTATCACATTTCAATCTCTATACCATTTAAGTGCACATTTAATGTTCAGTGTCTCGTTGAGACCTGGATAGACATCAGCTCTCAGTTCAATCTGCCATTTTAATTCCCGGACTTGCAGGAATGTGCCCATGTCCCCTACAAATTCTGTTATTTTTTCAGCACTGTGAATTTGAATCCTGTGAAGTTTGGGCAAATAGTACTGTGTTTAGCCAAGGCATTCAAACTGTCCTGTTTGTGTATTGCTGCAGTGTGTTCTTTATCGCTACTCAGCTTCCTGTTCGTTTGCCGATATAGAAATTCCCACAGTGTTCGTGAGAAAGCACAGTAGACTACATTTTTGTGTTGCAGTCATAGTGGTCATGTAGACCGACAGTTCTGTTGCAGTGCGGGAAGGTGACATTGTTGTTTTTTCGTATGTGTACACAGGCAACACACTTGCCGCAGTCAGACATTCCAGGTTCTGTCGATACTTCGCTCTGTGGGGATGGGCTTTTATTCCTCTCGAACGCACCACCAAAAGAAGAGGTTCATTTGAAACAGAAGTTTGGGGATGTCCCAAGTAACTTTGTTACTGTCTGACCAATTTGCCTTATGTAACTGCAATTATAATGTTAATGAAAATGCACACAGCACCCTGCTTGTTCACACTTTTCAATTGGAAAGGAACTGTTGTTAATTTAAATGGCCTGCTAGAACTAATGTATATAAAGGAAGTGAAAATGGTTGCTCATACTTATGAAACATGTCTTTCTGAAGAAGTCTTGATAATAAATAAGACAAAGCTAAAGTTCTACAAGAGTTGTTGGTGTTATTTACTATTTTATTGAATGCTTTTATTGTCACGAAGTTCATTTCTTAGTTAAAATTTCTTCTCTTCGTTCAATTTTTTTGAGTGCGGTTAATTTTAGATATATATATATATATATATATATATATATATATATATATATATATATATATATATATATATATATATATATATAAAATACATACATAATATAAATAGAGATATACATATAAAAAAAGAAAAAAATATTTATGATATATACAGCTACTGCAGGAGATAGTAAAGGAAACGTAGCTAGGATAGCAACAAACAACTCATTGGTGTAGCAAAATATGACAAAATATACGGACCAGGAGCCGTAATAGATATGATAGATACCAAGCTGTTACCAAGTGTAAAAAATGGTCACGAACTCTGCTCCACTGAATAAATCTCCTGAATACTAAATTCCCTTGCTTGGAGACACATATACTAGTGCAAGGTTCAAAGGAAACTGTCACAGTCACTTAAACATCGAACATGTTTAAAATCCCAAAACTAAGCAGGTCGATAAAAATCCGCAAAAAAGAAATGCTGAATCCTTTTATTGACAAATATAACAGCTGTCAGAAGCACTAGTTTAGCGCTTTCATCTGCACCATCGCAGACTTCCTCAGAACTAGTTCAGATGAAAGCGCTAAACTAGTGCTTCTGACAGCTGTTATATTTGTCAATAAAAGGATTCAGCATTTCTTTTTTGCGGATTTTTATCGACCTGCTTAGTTTTGGGATTTTAAACATGTTCGATGTTTAAGTGACTGTGACAGTTTCCTTTGAACCTTGCACTAGTATATGTGTCTCCAAGCAAGGGAATTTAGTATTCAGGAGATTTATTCAGTGGAGCAGAGTTCGTGACCATTTTTTACACTTGGTAACAGCTTGGTATCTATCATATCTATTACGGCTCCTGGTCCGTATATTTTGTCATATTTTGCTACACCAATGAGTTGTTTGTTGCTATCCTAGCTATGTTTCCTTTACTATCTCCTGCAGTAGCTGTTTATTTTTTCCTAGTCGTTTGTCTTTGAACATTCATTGATTTATGATACATATATATATATATATATATATATATATATATATATATATATATATATATATATATACTTATAACATGTAGTAGAGTCATACCTCAGAACCATACCTCTCAACCTCTTAGTGCAAGAAATTCGGCCAAAGGCTGTCCAAATGGGGAGACAATTGACAAAAACTAGGGACATATTTTAATTATTGTGCCTATAAATGTAGTATGTTGCCAGAGTGACAGAGTTTGTTTCAGCATGCATGTTCTGAAGGATGTGAGTTCTGAAAATGAAATGTATGTCATCATTTACTGACATAAATCCCCAGATCATCACAGTGATTTACCAGGGAAATAAAAATAATGAATCTGTTAAACAGACCAGAAATATGAGCAATAAACCTGGACATTCTTAGACAATCCGGCCAGTCAAGAGGTAGGGTCAGAACCCCTTACTGCAATGAATCTGGACCAAGCCTGACAAAGTGGGGGGAGAAAGCCATGAAAATAGGGACATATCTAAAATAATGTAGTAGATAAGCTGACACAGTTGCTGCATATATTGACTGAAGTAGCACAAGTCCAACACTCAATTACTCCTCACTAGTTAGTGACTTAAATCCTCACATCATCCCACTGATGTGTCAGAAATACACAACACGTATGGGGGCCAGGTAGCAGTGCATCCTACAAATATCTGGACACAATATCACATTAGAGAAGCTACACTCAGCTGCTAAGCGTTTCACCAAGCACCATCCAAACTACAGGCAGACTGACACAACACTAGCCCAAATCCGCTATGGGGAATTCCACATGTATTTGCAAATATATCAGGCACTACAGGGATGTAACAGCACTGAAAAACAGACACCAGTATGAAAGTGCATACCCACAACTAATTCCACCACAGCCACAGTGACATACCGGTAAGCCAAATGAACAGTACAGTATAAGGACTGTGTGAACAAAAACATCTCAACATGTTTACTACTCACACACTACCCCTACATATACTGATCCAATTCATAGTGTAGTATGACACCTAATTATGGTATGGGACATGTCTCAGTCTGCTCTTACAAACATATACAGCTAACAGGCCACCAGAAACTGGAGCATCATGCACAGGCAGATGGAAAAGGACCCATAACACATACATCTACCCCCCTCCCTACACAGGCCACATAACATTGACACATCACACTGCTACATAATCCTGACAGTCTGTCAACAATCACCAGAAATACACAGACCTCTCAACTGTTCAGAGTCCCAAAGAATGTCCAGGCTTAGTTCTCATATATAAGGCCTCTTACACATAACATGCCTGGCATTCTGATACATCACTGGGATGGTATCGGGAATGAAGGCACTAACTAATGATATACCCTACCTATCAACCTCTTACTGCATGAGATCTGGACAAAGTCTGACATACTTGGGTGACAGAGGCCCAAAAACAGGGGCATATGTGAAATATTGCTGTTATAAACTGAGAGAGTTGCTGGTGTAACAGGGTTGGTTGTAATATATCTTTTTTGAGGGATATGAAGTCAAAACAAAAATGAATGATATCATTTACTGACTGCAATCCCCACAGTATGCTACTGATTTTCCAAAGACAAAAAATGTCTGAGGAACACACCAAACATGAGAGTCGAAAAGCTGACCATTTTGTGGATAGCCCTACAGTTGAGAGTTATGTCAACCACATAACACTGTCAAACTTAAAATCACACAGAAAAGCCGTGTCCACATAAACCCTGTTAAACTGGAATTAATTCAACTGTATAACAGCAATACTAACATTCTGTCCATATGTCTGGAACATTCTCCCCCAGTTTGTTGGGCTGTCTCCACACTTTTCATTGTAAGAGGTGTTCCCATCTACCATCTGTGATGCTGTTGTTCACACACCTCCATGAATGCCCCCTCACAGGCAAGGAAAAGGGGCAATGCCGACATGAAGTACTCAATTATAGGAGTGTGTTGCCATGCCATTGGCTATAGGAATAACACCACAGCTGTTGTGCATGCAATTAACAAATTGGGGGACACCAATTGGTGCTTATGCCATCAGCTGCTTATAAGCATCACATACAAAAGGCAAGTTGCTGCCTATGCAAAACAGATGTACACCCTACATCTGGGAGAGAGAGAGAGACAGACAGACAGACAAAGACATCAAACATCACATATTGGAATCAACCAACCATACTTGAAAAAAAAAGGTATATCAAACAAGTAAGCATGCAATGGAATGCAGTAGGGGGTATGTATAGGAAGTTCAACAAATATGTCTCAACAAGACTTGCTATACAGATATATTGCTAATCATAACCTATGGCTACAGCATGTGGGTCTGTCTGCAGTGACATAGATCACAGCTCAGGTGCCTGAGTCACCCCAGGAAATGATGGTTCACATATGACTACTACGTGAGTGTGTGTTGAACAATACTGACTGTGACACTGCTAGGCCAGCTACTGGGATGTCATAGACATCCATATGGTAATTGTGAATACAACTATGATATACATGTTTGTCTCAGAAATGTGAGAGACCTATACAGGGTATTTGCACAGTGCAATACTGTTGCATATGTGTGTGTTGAACTGCATGTGATATACTGAGCTCATACCATTCAACTGTTCAGTGTTATGCACATTGACCATATGTGTGCCTCATATTTGTAATCATTTACTCATAGACTTGTGTTATGTCTGGCAAATCTTTGTCAACATGTCAAGACTAACATTAAATCTCCTACCTTTTCTTTTGGCTGTTCCCTTTAGGAGTCACCACAGTGTATCATCTGTCTCCATTTCTTCTTGTCCTCCACAACTTGCTCTGTCACACCAACCACCTGCATGTCCTCTATCACCACATCCATATACCTTTTATCTTAGGCCTTCCTCTTTTTCTCTTACTTGGCACCTTCATCCTTACCATCCTTTTCCCAATATACTCAGCATCCCTCCTCAGCACATGTCCAAATCAAAATAATCCCGCTACTCTCTGGCTTTGTCTCCAAACCATCAAACCTGGGCTGACCTTCTAACATGCATATTACTAATCCTGTCCACCCTTGTCACACCCAGTGCAAATCTTAACATCTTTAACTGTGCCACATCCAGCTCTGACTCCTGCCTTTTTGTCAGTGCCACTGTCTCACTCTCTCACCCTTGACTACAGTCATCACCACTTCAATCAACTCACTCAAAAATTGTTCTGTCTCATCCATTGCACACACAAATAGCGGAGCATATGCACTAACAACAGTGATCATTATGCCATCAATTTCCAGCTTCATAAACATCACTCTATCTGATACTCTTTTCAACTCCAAAAACACTTTTGGCATACTGTTCCTTCAGCATAACCCCTAAACGATTTCTCCTCCCATCCACACCCTGATAGAACAATTTGAACCCAACTCCAATACACGTATTCTTACCCTCTTCCATCTGGTCTCTTGCACACACAATATATCAACCTTCCTTCTGTCTGTGATATCAGTTAGCTCTGTCCCCATACCAGTCATACTGCCAACAGTAAAAGTTCCTATCCCTCACTAACACACTCCTAGCCTTTATCCTCTCTTCTTGCCATATGAGCGTTGGACATCCTCCAGGGTATGTCGGTGAATGCAAAGGCTACTGTGCTATCAAATGGCTTAAGTGTGTTACAACAATATTAACAAAATGTCACTAATTTTGTCCCATCACCCCCCATGTATGTGTGGTGTCCTCCAGATGTCCTGCTCTAACAGGTTGACAGGAATGATTGAGCAGCAAGATTGTAAATAGTGTGCCATATGGACATAGAACAGAAATGAATATCAGATATTATCTGTGCACATGTATGTCTGAGTAGGTGTACCTGGCTGGCTCATAACAACAGACATGGGATGCAAAATGTCAAGTTAATAAGCTGTACATGTTGTACACATGTGTAATCTCAGTTTCTGTGCATCCAACAGAGTTAGATTTCTACAGCTACTGGTTGTTGCATTGCCCTGACACAGACATGGGTACTAAAATACGCATGATTATTGGGTTGAAATTGGAGAGGTGTCCAACTGTGTTATGACCTTGTCTTCATGCCTACTACAAACAGCTATATGACCACTGACATAGCTGTATGGACTCAGCAATACCTTACCTGTAAAACATGTCTCCACTAAAGTAGAGTAATCCCCTTTGCTGGACAGCAGCAATACACAAACCACATACTCGGTTGCTATATTGGCTGTACAGGGCAAAGTAGGGGCAGGCACCAACTTGGCAGCAAGTCAACCTTTGTCTGAATGAGCATATAATGTCACAGGTGGATTACTGTAAGGCTAACCATGACTACAGATTTTACACATCCACCTAGGACAATCACAAGGCCATCTTCACATATGTCTGCAATCTCAGAGGCAACAACCCAACCCACCCTGTAATGGTGGTCAATCACACCATATACACACCATAGCTATAGCCAACTTGCTGCAGACCGGTTTAGGGCAAGCATCACCCCCTCTGGCTCACCATCAGTGTAGGTGAATATGCACAGCACCCACACCCCTCCCCTCATCATCAGGAAGCAGGTGCCTACTGCCTAATCAAAGTCAACAAAAGCAAGTCTCCATGGGACCTGAGAACATTCCTTTCTGCATCCTACATGAACTCAGGCATATGCTTCCAGCTGCATTACACACTGTATGCAAGCAAAGCCTGAGTACCATTGACATCCCATCTGCAAGGAAGATGACCACCATCATCCCTCTATACAAATATGAATGATGAATGGTGGTTTATGCAATGTACTGGCTCTCACTGGGGGCATCATGACACATCAGGACCAGGAGTGCAATGCAGGTACATACTGTGCTAATAGATGACACGGGTATGATGTAATTGTAAGTGGTGGCTAATGATAGGCAATATTGATGTGCTGGCTCTGTAAACAACTCTGGACAATGTCTAAGGTCCTGGGATGTGTTTCCCTGTTTATGTCGTCCAGGTGCCATTCAGCATCAGCCAGCATACACTGCAGGGGAGACTGCAGCTATTACTGAAGCAATAATATAGCACCATGAGGTGCTGTTCGGCCAGAGCCAAGAAAATCTGCAGCAGCAAAATGCCCTGTGAGATGACCTTGTCCACAGAGTGAACACTTTTGGCCACCATGGCCGTACATAGGATTAGGTCAGGCATCTGGCAACTGACCTGATATGTCGTGCTGGCAAAGAGTTGCTGCCATGGCCAGCAACCGTACTGCTACAGGTGAGGGTACAGTCACATAGGCCCCACTTACAGCAACAGAGGAACTCCTTGCCAATCTTGGGGTAGCCCTCACACAAGAGCCAACACGTGAAACACCAGTCATGGAGGTGGGTGGCACCCAGGCAATAGGCGAGGAGCATCCAGGTAAGGCCACAGTGCACATCAATTTAATCATGTAGCAGTCATACTGTCTTCAATAGAGTATCTAGATGCATATGTCAGTTCAAACTACATTTGTGGTTGGGGTTTAGTAATGCACACAAGTGCACATCTATGGTGAGGGACAGCAAATTGTGTGCTATCATAACTTGTACTCTGCCTGTGCAGACACATAGCATTCATCTCAAACCAATGCCAAATGTGAGTCTGCTGACAATACCTCTTCCCCATAACTACATAGGTCCCTCTGGTTTGCATGTGGGATAGCAGCCTAAAGCTGGTGAGTATGGGATTTTCCTGTTGTGGCTCACCAGTACCCCAGGTATATTAAGGTCATGCATGTGACCAGGCACACAACTGTTACTCTCAGCTATTTTGCATGTTCAATTGTGGTAGGGTTAACTGCATTGCATCACAGTGCTCATCACAGGGGACTATTTTCAGGAGATGTCACATATCTGTAGCATACCTCACAAACTTTCATTGCAATAAATCTGCACAAAGACTGACAAAATGGGCGGACAAATGCCCAAAACTAGGGACATATTTTATAAATTAGTCTCATACAGTGCATGTAAATGGTGTACACACACCTGTTAGAATGCCAGGTATTTGTGAAATAGAAAAATGAGAGCACAATAACACATTTCCAAACCCTTCCAACCTTTCATGTAACCTATAACCTGTACAATTCAATTGTAAAACAAACAAGTCTGTTAGGGGAACAATTATGACACATAAAAAACTTACAAGAAGCTAGATCCATACATGTGCACAGGCTGAAGCTAATACTGTGTTGAAGCAGCTTTCGATATTATTACAGCATTATGTCTTCTTGGGTACACACCTGCCATCAATTACAGAGACTCTTTGATTAACAGCAAATAATGGTCAGCTGTCCTACTAGGATTATTCTAAATTTACTCAGTTGTCTGCTACAGCAACAGCCATAGTTCACATACAACTTACGAAGCAGCAAAGGGATCTCATTTGTGAAAGGTATCAGCACAGAGAAGGGTACACACACATTTCCACAGCATTGCATATACCACGGAACACAGTGAAGACAGTCATCAAATGGTGGTGGAAATATGGGGCAACAGTGACATTGCAAAGAACTGGACAACCTTCCAAATATGTGGAAAAGACAAGACCCAAACTGGTCAGGGAGTCTGCCAGGTGACCTATAGCAACACTACAGGAGTTGCAGGAATCCCTGGCAAGTACTGGTTGTGTACTACATGTGACAACAATATCCCATATTCTCCACATCTGGCCTATGGGGTAGGTTTGAAAGATGGCAGCCTTCTCACACACAGAACAACATCCAGATCTGGTGAATTTATCAAGAACAATACATTAGGTCCCCCAATAGCATGTGGGGAAATGTGTTATGATGTAATGAGACCAAGGTCACACTTTTTGTCCATAATACAGAAAGATTTGTTTGGCAGAAGAATAACACTTTGTGCCACCAAAAGAACACCATCCCCATGGTGAAGCATGGTGATGGCAATGCCCTGCTTTGTGGTTGCTGTTCATAAGCTGGAAGTGGGTCTGTAGCCATGGTGGAGGGGATTAAGAGCAGTTCAAATTACCAGTCCCTTTTGGCCCAAAATCATCATGTGTCTGCTAGAAAGCTGTGAATAGAGAGGACTTACACCATTCCTCACAACACTGACCCATACCATACATCAAAATCCATAAAAGAATGTCTTCACCAGAAGACAATCAATGTTTTGGAATGGCCCAGTCACAGTTCACATATACATCCAATAAAGAATCTGTGAGGTGCCCTAAAGAGGCCTGTGCAGAAGTGATGCCCTTGCAATCTGACAGAGTTGGAGGGCTTCTGCAAGGGAGAGTGTACAAATATTGCTAAGTCGAGATGTGCCATGCTTATACACACCTTCCCAAGAGGACTGACTGTTGCTATGAAATCAAAAGGTGCTTCAACAAAGTATTAGTTTAAGGGTGTGCACAGTCATGCAACCAGCCTAATGTACATATTTCAACTTCTACATGTTACCAGTGTGTTTGTTCTTTACTTGGATTGCACAGATTATAGGTCACATTAAAGGTGGGAAATGTTATCACAAGATTTCTGTGGTCTCAAGCTATATATCAGACAAACTTGGCATGTTAACAGGGATGTTTACACTTATAATATCCACTGTAAGCTTAGAAGGTTGTTAGTGTAACAGGTTCTGCTGCAACATACATGTACTGTAGGTTTTGAAGTGTGAGACTCAAAATATGTCATTAAATAGTGACATCAGTCCTCATATCATTCCAGTAATGTGTCAGACAAATACAGGATTTATGATGAAAAGACCAAAAATATGAGACACACATGTAGACATTCAGCGGCAGTCTGCATAGTTGAGAGATATGTTCTGTAGAAGTTGCCACTGTGCTATACAGGTGAACAGTAATTATGTGTACATGGGTGCAGTGTGTGCTACTTGAAGGCCCATCACCTACTAACACTACTCACATATCACAGAGGTGTATATAAGTAGTAACAGGAAGTGGAAAGGGCTGCACTGCATGACGTTGAGGGCTTGTCCAGGGTGTGTATGTAGTGGTTTGTCTGTGTTCTGTGTTGTGAATGTCACCAGTTGGCTATTGTGAGGTCTGTGTAATGCCTGGTCTGTCTGAAACCTCGCCTGTATGTGTGTGCACTTTTGTGTGTGTGTAGCAGCAAACGCTATAGTGCAGGTATTAATTTACATATGTTGTCTTTCCCCCACAGGTGGTCATGGCGGTTGCGGTCCCTCCAGCTCAGTATCTAATGTCAGTGTCTCTGCAGACTCTAGCAATGATGATGGTCATATTCAGGCACTGTTGGTGCTGCCAGGGGCTGAATCTGTGTCATCGGTTGGCATCCCACAGACATCCACAATGTCCCTGCACACAGTCACAATGCCCACACATACCCCATCCCCAGCAGCCACAGATGATGGACAGTTGGCAGGTGGTGGCATGGAACAGGCCAGTGTGGTGACTATGGGAGGTGTGAGTGTAGACATTGTCCATAGCCAGAATGAAAGTGAGGTCCCATACAGGTGGATGGACAGGGGTGCTCACAGGAGGACTGCTGCTTTTCAAGCTGCTGTCACAAGTGCCACAGCAGGTGTCACCAGATGCATGTTTTGGATGTCATGGATGCACAGGCACGTAGTGAACACAACACTAGACAAATACTCAGGGTGGTGGATGCAACTCTTTCTGATTTACGTAGTGACATACGTGACATTGTTAAGGCCACACACCAAAATACTGAGGTCATGAATAGATGGTGGGGTGAGACCTTGGCAATCCTCATCCATGGCATGCCTGTGAAGTGCATGTGGTGGGAGATGGGCATCGGCCACATGGATGTAGGTCAGCACCAACATCAGCTGAGAGTCTATGGGGCTGTGCACCTCCACACTCCTATAGTGGCAGTGACACCAGCACTACCAAAGGGGGTTGCTGTCCACATCACAACGAACCAGGCCATGGGCATGTGGTCCTGGCCGGTCCCATCAGGTACACGGATCCAGCAGACAGCAGTCACCATCAGGAAGCAGTACTGCATCTGGCCTTGGATCTGGTAGTGCCAGTGAGACCCCTGGCAGGACCAGTTCATGCGTTTCTGGCCAGAGACTGTTAACTGGACACCCTGCCATGTACTGTCCACAGGTGTCCAAAATGCCCCTGTGTAGGGCAGCCACATGGTGTGACTGTGCACACACACACACACACACACACACACACACACACACACACACACACACACACACACACCTGTATCACAGGCAGGTCACCTCCAGACACACAGAGAACCTCTGCACAGCCCATCTATAGGATAACCCCTTCTAACACACACACATGGATGTCAGCCTTATGGCCCAGACTAGGCCTCTGGCAAACCCACAACACACCCTGTGCATATGATGATACCTGTGCCACATCCCTGTCATCCATACCATCGATGCAGGGACAGACATATATAGGTCTGATGCACAGGATGAATATAGTACAGTGTAGCTGTTTAATACTGTGTATGGTGCTATCTGCTTGCATTTGTTATGGGTACACATAAAGGTGCATGTACCTTGTTGGCCATGATGCATTATTGCTGTTAGTACCACTGACTGAATCTAGTCTAACATGCTGTATTCTGTTTGTGTTACAGGTGTCTATGTGTCTGCAGGCTGTGGCCCTGCAGATATTACCAAATTGGAGTATGGCAGAGTGGAAATACCCTGACCGTTTCATAACCAAGGTACAGTTTTATATGTATGTTCATCAGGTGTGTATGCATGCAACAGTGTGTGATGGACACTGTTGTCAGACAGTGTGACCTGGCATACATACCCATTGTCACAGACAGGTAGCCTTCAGACATGTCACCTCAGTGTTGTGTAGTACCATAGGCTCATACATATGGAACAAGGTAGTGGCGTACTGTCAGTAGGTCCCTCACCAGCTTAACCATTAGATTGACTGTAACAGATTCACATGTCAGAACCTGTTGCCCCTGCTATTATTTTCCATAAAGTCAACCCTGCTGCAGTTGGTGAGGGCACACATGGTACTGTGTATGACAGGTTTGTGGTATGTATTCCTGAGTTCACAGGGTGGAACATGGAGACAAAATGGTATATCCTTTTCATACATACAGTAATGACTGACACAGGGAATGTCCATACAGTAACACAGACACAGTTGGCAATGGACAGATTCGTAAACCTACATATCCGCTTTAATCCACTATAGTGCTACATACAGATGACAAGCCCTACATAGATTATATGCATGGGACATAACCCACTACCTCTTACAACACGTAATGTTGTGAATGCCTTAATGGATGGTGAGATAACCCACCAGAAATAGCATCTGGAGTCATCTATTGCTCCTACAAGCCTGGACAAATGATAAGGTAACATATGTTGTATCAGCATGATGTTTCAGTCAGGTATGCTATCTGGTGCTGGCATGTGTCTCAGTACACTGTGACCTATTTGGAAACAACATCATATGCATGGCCATTGTTAGGGGACACAGACCACATATGGGTTGCAAACATCCAGATATTTTGTAGACATCTGTACAGATGACTGGAATGGCCTGTACAATGGTTTAACATACTGCATGTGAGGCAGATGCCATTAACACACTATATAAAGTAATGCCATCAGGAAGTGGTAAACAGGCATGGATGGTATACACATCAAAAAAGTATAAACCACACAGGATATGTTTCTCACCCAAATACACTCAAAGTTGCCAGTATTGAGATTAGAACCCCTACCTATCTATTTATTTGTACTATAGTGTTATGCAGTTATCAGATGTACCACAGAACTTAGATCAATTCACCTTGTCCCAGGGTACTTCTAAGTTGAATGACATCAGCAGGCCTTGTAAAGTAGGTTGATGGGAAGTGTACAGGGTGGGACACAACTCAAAATGATATAACCCACACATGATATGATTCTCACCCAAACACACACACAGTTGCCAGTATTGAGATTAGAATCCCTACCTATCTAGTTATTTCTACTATAGTGTTGCGCAGTTATAAGACACACCACAGAGCTTATATGAATTCACCTTGTCCCAAGGTACTTTTAAGGTGAATGACATCACCAGGCCTTGTAAAGTAGGGTGATGGGAGGTGTACAGGATGGCACATAACTCAAAATGGTATAACAGACACACACACACACACACACACACACACACACACACACACACACACACACACACACACACACACACACACACACACACACACACACACACACACATGCACTACGAAGCTTACTGGGCTGGCAACTGGCCAAAGGTGCTGATAAGGGGAATGACATCAGCAGGACTGATAAAGTGTGGCACTGGGTGGAACACATAAAATACTTCTTACAAACATACATACACACGCACACACACACACACACACACACACACACACACACACACACACACACACACGCACACACACACACACACACACACACACACATACACACACACACACACACACACACACACATTTGCTGGATCTGAGAGTAGAATCCCTGCCTATCTAGTGATTTGCACTATAGTGTTACACAGTTATTGCATGCAGTATGGAGCTTACTGGGCTGACAACTGGTCAAAGGTGATGATATGGGGAATGACATCAGCAGGACTGAAAAAGTGGTGTACTGAGTGGGACACTTATCAAAGTGCTTCTTCTTACAAACATACACACTTACACACACATATACCCACACACACATTTGCTGGATCTGAGAGTAGAACTCCTGCCTATCTAGCGATTTGTACTATACTGTTACACAGTTATCACATGCACTACAGAGCTTACTGGGTTGGTAACTGGCCAAAAGTGCTGATAAGGAGAATGACATCAGCAGAACAAAGTGCTTCTTCTTACAAATATACATACTTACACACCCACATTTGCCAGATCAGAGAGTAGAACCATTGCCTATCTAGTGATTTGTACTATAGTGTTACACAGTTATTGCATGTGCTATGGAGCTTACTGGGCTGACAACTGGTCAAAGGTGCTGATAAGGGAAATGAAATCAGCAGGACTGATAACGTGGGGCACTGTGTGGGTCATTTATCAAAATACTTCTTCTTACAAACACACACACACTTATACATCCAAACACACATTTGACAGATCTGAGAGTGGAAACCCTACCTATCTAGTGATTTGTATGATAGTGTTACACAGTTATCACATGCACTATGGAGCTTAATGGCTGACAACTGGCCAAAGGTGCTGATAAGGGGAATGACATCAGCAGGACTGATAAAGTGGGGCACTAGGAAGTGTTGTGGGGGGAATGGCCTTAAACTGTTTCACCTACAAACACTCCCTCACTCTCACACACATAACTGTCTTACACATGCACACACACACACACACACACACACACACACACACACACACACACACACACACACACACACACACACACACACACACACACACACACACTTGCCAGTACTGAGATTAGAACCCCTATCTATCTAGTTATTTGTACTATAGTGTTACGTAGTTAACGCATGTGCTACAGATCTTATAGGGGTGATAGGTGTCCAATGGTACTTCTAAGGTGAATGACAGCAGCAGATCTTGTGAAGTAGGGCAATGTGAACTGTACTAAGTGGGAACAGTCTCCTAATACTTAGACCTATGGACACACACACACACACACACACACACACACACACACACACACACACACACACACACACACACACACACATGCAGGTGATGTGATATTATAAACCCAACCTCAGTACTATTACACAATGGGGCTCACCTTTTATGCTGGCACATCAACTGTTTACAACTGGTATGCCACTGTCCACAGCAGGACATCAGTGTATGCCATTCAAGGTATCTGTGTGTGTGACTCACTCTACCCCCCCCCTCTCTCTCTCTCTCTATCACTGTGTGGCTCTCACTTCCCCCCTTCTGTGGTTAGAGTGGGACTCCATTCCTGAGAAAGGTGTACTCCAGTCCAGGGTTTTGTGTGATACAGCCATACCTCTCAGGAGTACACAGGACTTTCCTCAATGTACTGGGTTTGTTTAGCAGACATTTTCTGACATATCTGTAGTCTGACACTGCAATGTATTGTGTCATTACCTAGTGCCAGACATCGTCAGATCATCTCAGTGCTTTACCAGAGGAATCATTATCTGGTGCCAGACATCTTCAGATCACCACAGTGCTTTACCAGAGGAATACTAGTTGTATGATGCATAGACCAATATTATGAGAGTAGCTATGTACATTCTTGCCCAACAAGGCTATTTGTGAGATATGGCTACAGCCAGATGAGTGATGACATGCTGTGTAAACAGTTCAGCAACTTGGTGATATACTGGCTGGGGATCTCCTGCTTGTGTGGTATCTTTCTAACCTGAGATGTCATATCCTTGTGTGGCCATAACTTTCACCTGTACATTTCTTGGCAGGTTGTCCAGGTGTTTGGCTAGAGGTTTCACCCTGTCTATGTAAACTTGTGTTTTTATGGCAAGTTAGCTACATATATTTGAAGAGTGATGTTACAGAATAATGACAGACATTACTGTTTCAGACTACATAACCTTCAGACAATTCCTGCTACTACAAATCCCTCACCCTACCAAATTACTCAGTATGTAAGGGCGATATTTACAACATATGCCTGTCACTGTGCATTTGTTCCACTTTTATTTCTGCCCTTGTCCAGACATCTTGCTGTCAGAGAATGGGAGTTATGGGTGTGGGTGCAGAGTGCATTCTACTGTGCAGGCATATCCATTATATGTAAACATAAACATAAGAAAAAAGGATTATTGAAAATAACCACTGGCAACAGTACCAAAAAGCACTCATATTCACAAAAGCCTTAGCACCTCAGCTACAAATCCTTCAAGATGTCCATTATATATGTAGTCTATTCCACATAGCACTGTAACATCCAGGTATGTTGGTGGCAGAGCAGTGGGTGTCACTTACATGCATAACATTTGCCACTGCAGTTATCAGCACAAGGCCCTGTCAAAGACAGCAGTGTACCTAGCGCACTACAAGACGACTACCAGGAAAACATGCTGTCCAGATCCTGACAGTATTATCCACACATACAGATAGCTCATTGACCCCTGCATATTGAGGACAGACAACATGTTTTATGTATATTGGTACAGCCCTGCCAATGTGTGCTATGCTGCTATTTCCCTGCAAACATACATGTTACTGCATTTCTGTGGGTATATGGGGGGGCACACCTGTCAACTGTACACATTTGCACAGACTGTGCTGACATTTTGTTTTACGTTTTTGTTCCATTTACCATACTATTGTGCCCTGTCTTTGGGACTAGAGGCATATTAGTAAAGAGCACAGGTCAGATCTTAATGGCATACATTTGAGTTTCAGACTTGTTACCCTTCATAGCCTTACTACAACTGTGAGTCCTGCTGTGCTATCACTGTGTGAGTATGTAGGGGGGTGATTCAACATTGCTGACAATTGTGTGCCTTTACCAGACATTTCTCTCTGGTTTTCGACAGCTGACTTGCCGTGTGGGTGTGAGGAGTTGGTATGGGACCCCCACACTGACATTCATTCCTGGAAGCTATGACCCCCTCAGTTAGTTGTCCCCACACATATACTGCAGTGGGCTTTGCCACCTTCAGTACTACTGCATAGTGTGTGAAGGCTAGTTTTGGGCAGACATTTTCTGGTGTCCCACATAGCTTTCAGTTGTCTGCTGCTATCCCAGTAGGCCACCCCATTCCCTTGCATGCATGCAGCATTACCATAGATATGGTAGGAAAACATACTAAACCATTCATTTATTGTTAAGAAGACTGACTTACCTTGTGCCTGAAACAGTTGTGAGGACAGTGCTTGAGGGCTGCCTATGTTGGATGCACATAGTGCACTGCCTATACATGGTAAGTTATAGGTAATGTGATGTGTGTTTGATCCATTTTACTCTGTGTGTGTGTGTGTGTGTGTGTGTGTGTGTGTGTGTGTGTGTGTGTGTGTGTGTGTGTGTGTGTGTGTGAGTCAGAGAGAGGTGTCAGTCCCTGGGGTCCCTACAGTGTCAATGTGTGTGCTATGCATTGCCTCTTTGCCAAGGTCTGAGCATACTAGGCATGCCTCCATCTGCCTACAGGTACAGGCTCAGGGGCCTCCTCCTCTGAGTCCCTCTGTGCCTGTGGGGACCTTGGCAATGGTGGTGGGCTGTGTGGCCCTTCCCCATGCTGTTCCTGCTGCAGCTGTTTTACAGGATTATATTGTGTAGCATGGCACATACTATGAACATGTTTGCACATGTGGCTGGAGAGTACTGCAAGGCTCCACCAGATATGTCAAGGCAGCAGAATTGTGACATGAGCATCCCAAACACATGCTCTATAATGATCTTGGTTTGTGCATGTGCCTCACCACGCCATTCTTGTGTGGGTGCATTTCTGATGGATGTCTGATGGGTGTCATCATCCACGGCTTCAGTGCATAGCCAGCATCCCCCACCAGATGGCCATATGGGATGCCCCCACTGGCAAATGCCTGGTACAGCTGTGACGAATGCCAGATGCCGGAATCATGATAGCTTCCGAGGCTGCCAGCACACACATTCATGATAATGCCCTGGGCAGTGCACATGACCTGGCAGTTGATAGAGAGGAATCCCTTGCGGTTTATGAAGACCCTACCCTGTTCACTGGGTGGTGCTTTGATGTGGATGTGTGTGCAGTCTATTGCACCCAGTACCTCTGGGTATTCTGCTACATGGTGGAAGAGACACACATTGCTGGTCCTCTCCTCATGGGTGTTGGGGAAATAAATGTGCTCACTGGCATGTGGTAGCATGCCATCCAGGAACTGGTGGAGTAACCTAGATGCAGATGCCTGTGAGACCCCCATGATGTACCCAGTAGGTCTTTGGAAAGTATCTGAATCTAGAATTCTTAAGGCTACACATACCTTGGTATCCATTGGGATGGTTTCCCTCTGTTGGCTCTAGGTCTGAGTTGAGGCCGGCACAGCTCAGTGACTTGCTGAAGTATGTCTCTGTCCACCCTGTAGTGCCCTATTATCTCCAGATTATGTAGCCCCTGGTAAGTTACCCTGAGTCTGAACACTCTTCTCCTCCCCCTCCTCGGTCTGTGGTGGTTGTCAGCATTATCATCCTCACCGCCCTCTGCCTCTATCACATACTGATGGATCAAAGCAATGGCAGTACCTAACATTTTTCCAGTAAAAATTCCATGTGTACACCAATGGTGCAGAGTTTATGGGAAAAAACAGACTATAAGGTGTTTGCATAGTTTATACTGTTGTGCTACAGATGCTGCCTGTATGAATGTCTGTCTATGATGCATTCCACCTGCTAGCTACGTAATTTGTTCTTGATTGCTTTTATTCATCTATTTTCCTTTTTTTCCCTTTTATTCCCTTGCCATTCCACCCTTTTTAAGCCCTGAGGCACGCTGTACAAACCCCGGTGTCCAAATGTAAACAGTCCTGCTATTTCTGTTTTATTTTTTTATGTTTTAGACTGGGTGCGTGCCGCACAAAGCCATTTAGCTAATGTAAACACAAAGAAATTGCCATCCCTGGATGCAAAAATGCTCTTCATGTCATGGAATAAGTCAATACGGCCTCAGACACACCCCCTTTCTTAGCTGTGTTTAGCTAAGCTTATCTAAGAGCCGTTGAGCTCCAAAGTTCTTACACCAAGCATGACACACACCCTTTTCATGTCTGCTGCTCCCCCTGCTTACATCACTGCCTTATAGCACCTGCATGGTTAGGTGCAGTTTGGCACTTAGATTCTTTTTGTGTTTCTGTAATTTCCCCTCATTTGCATACCCCACTGCTTTAGTCCATAGTTACTGCACTACCACAGAGCCTTTCCCCTTAACAACCACTGTTCCCTGCTATTGTTTTGATTCTGCATGGCATAGACTATAATGGCAAAATGCAGATTTCCCTTAAAATTGAGTTTTCACCATTTTTTTTGTATTTTCTGTATTATCTCAGTTGTGTGCCGCTGCCCTATGCTTAAATGGCCGAGATCGGCCAAAAAAAAAAAAACTTTTATTTTTATAAAAGTGAAGCACTTTTTCCATGCCAGTGGCCATATATTTGGTCATTGGCATGCCTAAAGATTATAATACATGCTTTTATTTGAGCTATCATGCCTGTTTTAATTTTTGCAGAAATATATTCGGCTAGTAACTGAATACATTTCTGCAACTAACACTATTCTTGCATGGGTACCTGCTTGCTTGCTAAATCACAAATTCAATTCATTTGCATGGTTTTCACCAGCAAATGAGGTAATTAGCATTATGCAGTGGTGTCCATGCAGGAAAAGTGTAAGCAGGCTCATGCACATCAAAACAGTAGTTTACTGGATTGTTCAGTGGCCATATTCTGTGCAAGAGTGTCTACACTGTTCCTGCATGGAAACATTAGCTTAATTAATCCTGTGGATAGTTTCTCAGCTGAACATATACTATGATTGTAGATCTCATTTTAGGAGAGATGAAGATTGACAAAGAAGTTTCTCTTATGTTTCAGAGTTTTAGCTGCATTTTCTGCAATTTTCTAATAACCTTCTACATAACTATATCTTTCCATTAAGTGTTAATTTTTTATTTTCTGATTAAAACTAAAGCCAACTGACAAACCTCTGAAAGGTAATAGATGTTGTTTTCCTTTATAAATTTGTGCAGGACATTTTATTAAATACATTGCACACTTCGGCTAGGATTCATAGACAAATTTCAGAGTACGCCTCATGCCATTGCCTAAATGGACATATTCACGCATGTTGTGATTCATATTACCATCTAATTCTACTGAGCTACCTGGAAAATGTTAATGGGTTGGTGTAAGCAAATGATCGTACATGGAGTCTAATGAGTCTATAAGGAAATGTAATCATGTGCCTACAGTTCATAGTCATAATGCAAAGATGGAATGCAGCATCATAGTCATAATATGAAGATGGCAAGCAACATCATATTCATAATATGAAGATGGTAGCAGAATCATAGTCATAATACGAAGATAGAATGTAGCATCATAGTCATAATATGTTGATGGTATGCAGCATTAAAGTCATAACATGAAGATGGCATGCAACACCATAGTTTAATATAAAGATAGTATGCAGCATCATAGTCATATTACTAAGATAGCATGCAGCATCAAAGTCATAACACAAAGATGGCATGTAGCATCAAAGCCATAACGTAAAGATGGCATGCAGCACCATAGTGATAATATGAAGATGGCAAACAACATCATAGTTATAATATGAAGATGGCATACAGCATCATTGTCATAATATGAAGATGGCATGCAGAATCATAATCATAATACGAAGATAGCATGCAGCATCAAAGTCATAACACAAAGACGGCATGTAGCATCAAAGTCATAACGTAAAGATGGCATGCAGCACCATAGTTATAATATGAAGATAGCATGCAGAATCAAAGTCATAATGAGAAGATGGCTTGCACCATCATAGTCATAATACGAAGATGGATATGAAGATGGCATTCAGCATCATAGTCATAATGCATAGGTGGCATGTGGCATTATAGTCATAATATGAAGATGGCATGCATCATAGTCATCAAATGAAGATGGCAAGCAGGATCATAGTCATAATACAAAGATGGATATGAAGATGGCATGCAGCATCATAGTTATAATGCGCAGGTGGCATGTAGCATTATAGTCATAATATGAAGACAGCATGCATCTTCGCATTATGATTTTGATGCTGCATGCTGTCTTCATATTATAGTCATAATATGAAGATAGCATGCAGCATCAAAATCATAATGCGAAGATGGCATGCAGCATTATAGTCATAATGCGAAGACGGCTTGCGACATCATAGTCAGAATGCAAAGATGGCTTGCAGCATCATAGTCATAATATGAAGATGGAAATGAAGATGAGATTCAGCATCATAGTCATAATGCAAAGGTGGCATGTAGCATTATAGTCAAAATATGAAGATGGCACACTGCATCATAGTCATAATGCAAAGATGACATGCAGGATCATAGTCATAATACAAAGATGGCATGCAACATCATAGTCATAATATGAAGATAGGATGCAGCATCAAAATCATAATGCAAAGATGGCTTGCAGCATCATAGTCATAATATGAAGATGGCATTCAGCATCATAGTCATAATGTAAAGATGGCATGTGGCATCACAGTCATAACATGAAGATGGCATGCAGCATCATAATCATAATGCAAAGAGCATGCAACATCATAGTTATAATGTGAACATGGCATGTAGCGTCATATTCATAATCTGAATATGGCATGCAGCATCATAGTGATAATGTGAAAATGGCATGCAGTATGTTGAATGTTGCATGTTACTATAACAACAAAAAGTATGTGGGAAATTGTATATAAACAGTAAAGCAAAGATGGTAGCTGCAACTTGTATGTGTATGTATTCATCACTACCAAGATACTGTGGGTCACCTTTCCACACATGGAATATAGATATGCAGCTACAGCTCTTACTGGATGCTTGAAAATACAAGCTGCTATCAAATACAGTACAGTTTAGTAACCTTACCTATACACTTCTCCAAAGCAAGGGCTTACATTGTTAACATACATGATAATACATCTTACCACAGTACTGCAAAGCAATGTGTTCCTCCTTAGGACTGTATCTTGTTTAATATTTGCCTCTGTACTGCCAAATCCTTGCTTATTGCTGCTCAGTTGCATTCACTATTGCTTCTTATTTGTGCTGGGTTTGACATTAAAAATAGCACATGTCTGTTATTGCTACAAATATAAAGTGCGTTGCATGCAGTTTGGCCCAGAATCCAATAATGTCTATGAATCATTATATTTCAGTGAAGTGTAAGGACAACATGAGGAGCAGCTGGGTTTCACTAGTTGCATAGATGGCATGTGTTCAATATGCCATGTCTATGGACTCATGCAAATAACTTGTGTGTGCATAAGTCACACTTTGGATCAGCTCTGGGCTGTGCTCTTCATGATTCAGAATTTACATTTTCAGTATTAATCATAAGCTGCAGTTTTGTCTCTTGTGAAAGTGTTACCATTATTTAAGGAAATGAATTGTGATGGCTGACTGTGGTTGCACCACATGTGGAGCACCTGCCTGTTGTATGAAGAACAAATTCCTACTATGCAACCACTTCAAGGATCAACTACAAGGACCCTATGTTGCTCTATCTGGATGGGTAGCTGCATGGTATGACCTCTCTAAGATCCTTTCTGAGGCAACTGGCATCCCCAGGCAAACCTCAACACTGCCCCTATTTTGGTTGAATATTCTTATTTTCAGTCCTGATTTACTCCTGCACATGATGTACATATTTCTGGAAGTATGACCCTTTTTTCAAGCTTGATTTATCCATTCACACAATTTTCTGAATACTCCTCATCACACATAATTTTTGAAGGTTTTCGAGGTTCATAGGCAGTTACTAGACTTCATTCCAGTGGGCCATAAAGGAGCCTAGATTCAATTATTGGATGCTGCCAGGCACTGTCTGGTTAAGTGACTTGTTCAGTGTCATACAGCAGGCAAATGGAATTGGACCCTGTATGACACAAAGTACAGCTCACACCCTTACCTCTACACCAGCTGTCAGATGTCTTGTACACAGAAAACCACGCTAAATGACCTACATACTAGGGCGCTAATAATTTAAAGAACTAGGGCACACATCTCCCTTTTTCAGAAACAAAAATAATAGACCTTGTGGGGTAGAATTTTGCAGTACATTTGATTTAAGTCTACAGATTCTACACTGTCTCTTTAATAACATGCTTAGAGTTTTCCATCATTTTTTCTCTCTTTTTTAAATCTATTTCTGAGTAGTATCCCACTTCCTACTGGAAGCAGCAAGAGTTATGTGCTATTTGGTATTCAAATTGTATTATATATCCAGATTTTTGGCTGGATATACCTACTTTTCAAGGGCCTTTGCTCCTAGTTTTAATGTGTACAGGCTGAGAGGTATGACCCTGGGACCAGTAAGCAGTGCAGGCTTCAGTATGATGACCGGGGTGGCATTGCTGTCCTGAAGATCTCTGGAAGTGTCAAGCATTTATTGAAGTTATAGCAGCTGACTAGCATTGTCAATAGTTCTCAAATTGTACTTTTACATTGTTTTGTTACTCTTATTCAGCCTAGATGTCTTAATAATGACTGTTTCATTTGACAGATATCAATTATTAACATTCAGGCTACTACTGCAGTCTGTATCTGTGCAGTGAATGGGGTGGTAGCACATATATTCTTAAGGCATTCATTAATACAGTTCAGCACTTCATATCAATTCAGTTTTGATGCTCTGGGGACCAAAATATGCTTCTGACACCTAGCATTTATACCTTTGACTGTAGCTTTGTCTGCTGTAGATATCTTTCCTGCACCTGAATGTAATGGGAAATCTTTTATTTTCCCTTGCCGCAGGGGAAAAACAAGGGTCAACCATACTGGCTGTTGCAGGAGACAGAAGGAAGTTGCAGCACAGTGGTGTTAGTTTGTTTGCTATCTGTATTTCTATATTATGTATTTATTTATTTACATTTGATTATCAGGATAGAAAGGCCGGGCTGTTCAAGACCCTTTTTCAGTACATGACTGGGGGGCAAGTTCCACAAAATTACACTTTGTTAAAATAAAAAGAAAAAAATGATAGCAATGCAGAAAAATAGTATTTGATGAATCTTCACAAAATTAATGACTTAGAACAATATTAGTGAAAAGAATAGTTACAAAGTAGTGCAAGACACAATGTCTAGAGAGGAGGTGGGATTTGGAAGTGGACATGAATAAGAATGGAAAAGATTATAATTAGGAGGAGAGACAGGAGCGGTATTAAGGAAGATTTTTGGAATGGATTCCAGAGAGGGATTTAGTGTAAGTAGAAAGGCAACAGTTTAGACCTGGCAAACAAAGTAAGATCAAAGATTTCTAGATTAATAAATGGCACACAGCATGATTACAGGGAAAGAATAGAGTTAGAGAAAACATCTGGATGTAATAGAGAGTTTTGGCAGGTGAGCTGTAACAAGAGTGGTGCCAGGAAATAAATAGGTAGTCATTTAGTTTGATTTTGAAGCATTTGGGGGGAATATTAGTCTAAAAACAGAAGGGAGGAAGTTCCAAAATTTAGAAACATAACTGGAATATAAGAAGTCACCAAAGGTATTGTATGATTTTTTTATATGAAATATATTTATATCTGATAAGTAAAAGGGTCTTGTGGGAGTGTACCACTATAGGAATGGAGTGACTGAGCGGCAATATATTAGTATGGTTCATTTTGATAACAAAAAAAAAAAAAAAAAAACTTAGGCATATTTTATCTAAAACACATTTCTTCAAAATACAAAACATCAAGATATGTTAACAATATATATCTCCAAAAGCTTGGAAACTCAACCATGGAAAAATACAATACTTGCACTTAAACACTGCTAGTTCACATGCACAAGCTTCTACACATGGAGGTAAAACATAATAGTGGGCATTAACAAAGAAGTAATACTTATCGACACTCATTTACATAAAACACCAATGCTTAATTACCGCATCATCAGTCATTTTCTACAGGGTTACATAGTTTTCACTTAAATGTGATTAAGTCATATGTGGTTTAGAATGAATAAGTTTTCAATTAAATGTGCCTTGCTATTTATTGATCGTGGATATGTTCAAAGAGTTATAGGTAAGACATTTGGCTGAATGTTCGAATTGTTGAACATGCATTGCTGAGTGTCTGTTTTGTCAAAAGAGGCAAGTGGGACTGTAGTAGGGGTGAGAGTATGTGTGCATGTGTTTTCAGATTAGGGTTAAAATTATGGTTAGATAAGGGGATAGAGTGAGTGTTTTATGTGTGTGTGTGTGTGTGTGTGTGTGTGTGTGTGTGTGTGTGTGTGTGTGTGTGTGTGTGTGTGTGTGTGTCTGCTTCTATGTAGTGTGAGTGTCTAAGATGTCTATCATAGGAGTAGCATTAAGAAAAGGATTTTTTTCTCATCTAAGGTGCAGGGTTAGGGTTAGGATTAGGGTTAGTAGGCATAAGGTGATTCAGGGGGTGCATTCAGATATGCTTTATCTTAATAGTAATACTGTTAGAGAAAGTTTTTTTTATAAGGTACTATGGAAGTAGGGGTGACTGGGTGATAAGAATTAGAGTTGACTCACATGAGATAGTGTGGGTGCTTCAAAAAGGTTATCTCTCTGCTTCTCTCTCTTTCTCTCACTTGCATGCAGCATTTCATTTGGAGTGCCTAATTATGATATTAATTTATGATTCATTATACTTAACTATATGCATTTCTTTGGTAGAAGATTGAAGCCTTCACCACACCCTATCTCCCTGGTCTTGATTAGTAGGCTTGACCACTGAGAAGCCAACTGATGACGTATGAAACTCAAAAGTTATCTCAGGTTTGCCCATCCAGGGTTGGAGGATGTTGGTTTCATCAAAGCGTGAAGTGCCCTCTCATGTATGGTCCAGAACTGTATCTATATGCACAGAAAATTGGAAGTGTGAGCTTACCAAAGGGTAAAGTAATGCAGTTGTGCTTAAACATGGACCCACACTGAACCTGGCATAGCATGCATTGCAGTGCACCTGATATACAACAGCAGAAGCAAACACAAATCTCCTATTCACTCTGTAATTTACGGGGTTCATTTCTTGGCCCTTACTTTTCCAGGCTACACACATATGCTTGGGACAGGAAGTGAACAAATGGACTATTCAAGAAATCAAGGCTTTATTTCTCTATAGGGACAGGGGCAAAAAACAGGAAATAGGTCATGAATTGTGAGGCTGGCTTAAAAAGAATTAGGCAAAGCACAAAGTAAATGATGAAGTGTGGCAGCAGCAAGGTAGCCTAGATGGTTAAAAAGTGCATCTATAAAGTGGTCCTTGCAGTTTAACAGTTTAAGGCCTGGAGTTATATGTGAGTATCTAACTCAGTGGTAGATTTAGATATTTACAAAGCCCCTTGCCAACCTTAGTAATTCATGCCAACTCTAACTCAAACTCTAACCCTAAGCCTGCACCTAAACTTAGAAAAAATACTTCTGTAATACTACCACTACTAAGAGAGGATCAGAAATTGGAAACACACAGAAAGGCATGCTCTACACTAAAGCTATGAACTTTCTTATCACTTACTGTAACCCTAGCGCACACTCACACAAACACACTTACATGTGTCTGTATTCTAATCTGTCAGTTTTTTGAAATGTAACTATATATACATATATATATAT
Source organism: Protopterus annectens (assembly GCF_019279795.1). Taxonomy (NCBI): domain Eukaryota; kingdom Metazoa; phylum Chordata; order Ceratodontiformes; family Protopteridae; genus Protopterus; species Protopterus annectens. Next base: position 1,077,059,299 of record NC_056745.1, read on the forward strand.
ATATATATATATATATATATATATATATATATATATATATATATATGTATATATATATATGGGTCTACATTGTATTATTGAAACTACGGTTCATCCAACTGTATCTCCGATAATACACGTCCACAAAAAAAGTGCATTATATCGAAAATGTACTTTCGCAGAACAAAAACAGTAATTTATTTTTTTTATTTATTTTATTTTATTTTACATTTGTTGACCAGGCTAGTCTAACTGGATATATGTCCATTTACAGTAGAGGCCCAGGGAGAAAAGCTCCACATAAAATAAACAGCACATTAAAAATTCAGTTTCAAAACATTAAACTTCAATTAAAATTACTAGTCATACAAAACATGTGCTACAAGGTAAATAAGCATGTGATATAAGAAAGTAGAACAAAATAAGACACCCTTTTTTTCTTTTTTCTTTTTTCCAATCACTGTGGGAAGGAAGTATTCAAAAGGATAAGGGAGATTCCAGAACAAAGTTTTACGTAAGGAGCAGCAGGAGAGACTAGTTTAAAGAGAACAGAGTTGTGAGAAAATGAGTTGGGTAGTAACTCAGAGCAACGGGAGAAGTTCATTATGACTATCTTTGGTGGAATAAGTCCAACATAGAGGTAGTGGACTTTAAAGAGAAAACTGAGTAGAGGTGGGATAGCAAAGGAAGAAATAGATGATAATGATAACAGGATGAGAAAATGTTAGTCTGGGTTAGTACAGGGACATAGCCAGTGGCTAGTAAGATATAAGTTAAGGTTCTTTTTGAAAAGTGTAGTAAAAGAGAGAGAGGTTAGTTCAGAAGGAAGTAGGTTCCAGCTTTTACCCACTACATTAGAGAAGAGGGAATCACCTGCTTTATTGTAGGGTTTATGTATAGATACCAGTGGTTTGTTGGCTGAGCATAGATTTGCAAGATTGTTATATGGGATGATAAGATTTGTGAGAATTGGTGTTTCACCTGGATAATAAAGGGTTTTATCTGGATAATAAAGGGTTTATGGGTAATAAATAAATAATATGTAATAACATATTATATAAAAAAAAAATAGTAAACTAAACAGTATTATGCAGGGGGCAAGCCCCTCTGCATAACCCCCACACTTTATTATTCTCACTCCGAGATTGCACTACAGTGTTAGGAAGATAGTTGTTGAACTGACGGTTCATCACAGGATACTTCCATCATTTGTCTTGTTCACACTGTCTGCTTTCTGAACTGCCAGCATTTTGAACCATAAACATATAAATGTGTGTGTGTGTGTGTGTGTGTGTGTGTGTGTGTGTGTGTGTGTGTGTGTGTGTGTGTGTGTGTGTGTGTGTGTGTATGTGTATGTTTTATGCATATATATATATATATATATATATATATATATATATATGTTTTATACATATATCTATATATATATATATATATATATATATATATATATATATATATATATATATATATATATATAAAATTTGTCATTTGTTAACTGGGATAGTTCAACTGAGCTAGTGGCCTGTTCTCAGTGGAGCTTAGTCCTGCATGGAAGTGGCCATTTAGGAGCAGCATGGCAACTCGTCATGCATATTAATGAAGGTGAGCTGCCTGAGCTCCTAAAATGACTCGGAGCGTGTATGAGTGCAGGGGGCATGTCTGAGAGCAGAACTCTGAGAATATACACGCCCCTGCAATCATTAATAGCAGTTTAGCAATAACAATGAGCGAGACCACTCATAAGTATTTGCATACCCCCAGCAACATCCCCCCAAGTTTATAAGAGCAACAGTTAAAATATAAAATATAAACAAGCTAATTTTTCTTATCAAATAGACAAAATTTAACCGTGTGTGTGTTTGCCCATTGCTTAACTACGTATACTGCAGCTTAAATGGCACAAGAGGATAATATCAAGATATATGCAAATGAAGCAGTACTGCAATAGTGTAGTGGGCAGAGCATTTGCCTTACGAGCAGTCATTCCTGATTTGAGTCTCACTCCAGTACATTCCAATTTCCATGCCAAATCACTTTATGAACAATATTCTTGTTGCATAACCTACTAAATAACATATATTTGTGAAATGGAGTACTGCATTAAATGCAGATGTGAGGTGTCATTGTCATAATGTTGTAAAATTCACAGATAAACACAAGTGCCCCATACAGTATATGTACACATGAATCAGGGATGCAAATCGAAGGTATAGTGTGTAATGAATGATAAACCCATAAAGTGTCCAAATCCACCACCTTCCCAAGAACCATTTTACATTTCTGTGTAAATTATTGCAAGAATAAGTGGAAGTAAGCACTATTAAGCAGTAGTAAGTGGGAGTAAGGATATTTAAGCAGTAGTAAGTGGGTTTAAGCCCATTTGCATGGGGATAAGCAATGGGCACACAGGTTAAGCAATATTGAAGCTAACTCTCTGTAAGCATATTTAACAAGAGGTTACATTGCTTACCTTCACGCAAACCCACTTACAATTGCTTAAAAGTGCCTTAATCACTCTGCATGCAACAGCCGCTGTTCTGGCCAGAAACAAAATAAACAGCCCCTGCAGGTCTTGAACCCAGGACTCTGTACACTACAGTCACAGCAGTTTACCACTAAGCCATCACAGCAATAAATAAGACTGAGATATCACCAAACAGATCCTCACTATAGAAAAATCAAACTTAACATGTGAAAGGAATCCATATACAGTTTTATGTTGTATAACCTACTACATAACATAAATATGTGAACTGGAGTACTGCATTAAGTCCAGATGTGAGGTGTTATTATAATAAAATGTTGAAATCCCCTAATAAACACAAGGACCCCATACAGTGTACGTACACATGAATCATGGATACCAAACACATATATAACACGTAATGAATAAAAAATCAATGCCAAACAGCAAATAGTATGCAAATTAAAAATTAAGCAATGCTAAGCATTGCACAGCCCAGCTTACTAGGTGTAAGCAATATGTAGGCCAGCTAAATCAGTTTGCCCATTGGTATACCACTTTAAGCAATGCCAACCTTAGGTAAGTAGGTTTGCCCATAGCTTAGCATTTTCAAAACCATCCGATCATGGCAAAGTGTGGGAAATTGGCCCTATTTAAACCCAAAAGTCAGGAATACATCTCATAACTTGTTACAGCTTCCTCGTGTAGGCACTATGACTGGTATGGGAGAGGAAGTGCACTTTTGGGCACAGCGCTGGGGCATCCAGGAGTCCAAAGTCATGGCAGGACTCCTTGTTAAAGACCATGACCAGACACTGCTGCAGGGCCAGTACCAGGGTTACCAATATAAAGCGGAAGCCAGGGACCATCTCACCTGTGACATCGCCAGTGCCACTGGCATACCTCGGACTGTTGAGCAGGTCAGGCATCACTATGCTGACCTGAAGCGGAGAAAGAGGGATCTCTTGGATCAGTGGATACAAGAGGCTAGGAGGATGAGGGATGTCCCAGCCATGTGTAAGTATCAGTCTACTACATGTTTAATAATTGCCAGCTCATGTATATTATGGATAGGTATGGCTAAATATTCCTCTTATGTCTTTGACAGCGGTAGATGAGCAGACTACGAACCAGGAACCCCATGCCTGTAGATTGCAGCGGTTGCTTCGGAAGGCAGGTTAGTAATACTCTTGCAAGTACTGTCATAAGAAATAAATCTAAAAGTAGTAGTAAGTTAATTGCCTGTATAAAACCTGGCATGGGCCCCATACCCAACAGGTAGCAGCCATAAGCTGGACATGTAGCCATACCTCACTATTGCATATACTATGGCAAACCATGTAGACAGTCATTTATGTGGCAAGGATGTATGGGACATCCAGTGCAGATGATGTCACATGTAGCAAACTGGTTATTCGGGCTGCCTAGTAACATGCCACAACACTGAGGGGATTGCCGGAATGTCTAGCAAGTACTGGTTGTGCAGTACCCATGTCAGCAATTGCCTGGACTCTGCAACCATGTGGCCTATGGGTTAGGGTAATCAGATGTGACAGTTGTACCACAGGAAACTTCAGCCAGGCCTCTTTACAGGTAGTGTATGCCTATCAGAAGAGGTCCCCAAAAGTCATGCATTGCAATGTGTACTGGTGTACCGTGACCACATTGGAAACCTATCAACAATATCATGTAAGGTACATGTACTGCACAACCAATGCCTCACCCCATCTCAGGCCCACCATCCCCATCTGTACCATGCCGGTGCCAGTGTACACCTGTCTGTTTGCCATTCATTAGCTGGGCTAGGCTGTTACAAGTGCTGTTCATTGTTTGGGACACTGCAAACTGACACACATGTGTAGACCATACTTGTCAAGCATCTGCAAAAAGGCTGTAGGTGGGGAGGGGGTGTCATCACAATACACCAGTGCACTGCAGCAGGGATACAAAGGATGCTACAAATGGCTGTATCTGCATATAGTCAGGGTCAGGAACTGTGGCAGATGTAACCCTGACTCCGCAGCAATAGTGACATCAGTGTGTGAACTCCAAAGGATGTGACCATGAGTTGACCTTGCAATCATGCAGAGTTGGGGGACATGTGTAGGGCAGACTGACCATATACTGGAAAATGCAGATGGCCTATGCTAGTATACCCCTGCCAGGAACAGTGACTGCGGTAGTACACATAACAGAGGTGCAACAAACCGTCATGATATGGGCATGCACACATATGCACCCATGAAGTGTATGTATCTCAATCAGCATCTGCACAACTAACACATTTGTTAGACACTGCATTTGATTGTACAGGATATATGTCACATATCAGGCTCATGTAATCTTAACATATGCAGTAATGTGGTCCCATGGCATATCAAGGAATAGGGCATCATATCAGTAAGGGTGTTTACACTCCCCATAGCCATGGTAAAGTCTGACAGTTGTCAGTGTAATAGTAGTCTATTGGTCATACATGCACCACTGATGATGACATCCGTAAATCAGACATCAGGCATTCACAAATGACATCTGTCCACATATCATCCCAGGTATGTGCTGGACAAACACATAGGGGCGGTGAGCATTAGAGCAGACATAACTGACACCACATTCAGCAATGATGTGTACACCTGTGAGGTATGGTGCACAGTACATGGCAGGGTGCAGAAGAGGTGCACAGCAATGCAGTGTACATGGGTGCAGTGTTTTCCAGGGGAAGGGCATAACCTACTAACACAGCCCATGAATCACACATGTATACTGTTGCTAGCATGGATTGACTATAGCTGCACTGCATGCTGTTGAGTACCATATGTTATGCATGTTGACACATGGGTAATGGGAGTTCTGTGTGTACTATCTTTGTGCATCCTCACCTGTAAGTGTGTGCGTGTGTGTGTGTGTGTGTGTGTGTGTGTGTGTGTGTGTGTGTGTGTGTGTGTGTGTGTGTGTGGGTGGGGGAGTTATTTTGTCTGTAAGTGCAATCTGGTGGAGTGGAGGGGGGTTGATGCATGTAAGATGTGTGTGCATATATATGTGTGAGTGTGTGTGTGTGTGTGTGTGTGTGTGTGTGTGTGTGTGTGTGTGTCTGTGCGCGTGTGTGTGTGCATGTGTGCCTGTGTGCGTGTGTGCGTGTTTGCATGTGTGTGTGTTTGTGTGGGCGTCCATGTATTCACATGTGTGATTGTGGGGTTGTTCATACATCAGTACTTTCCTTTGGAATTGTGCAGTACATGGACATGGACTGACACATGAGACACCACAAATACTTGTCTGATGCAAACTCAGGACAGCTGATAGTATAATAAGGTCTGTAGCATGGAATATGCATTGGGAGGGAAACTAGACAGCAGGTATACTGTTAAAATTGTAATCAACTAAAAGGCAAAAGACTACCCATGTATGCAGCACTAAAGATGCATTGGGGAATTACTAGGCAACACCAGGGAGAGTATCCAAATATTACTGTTGTCCACATAATAAGTTGATTGAGCAACATATCTTGCATCTACTGAGCAATAGTTATGTATGACACTCCAGTGCATGGCATTATTGAGTGACTGTAGTAGCCTCTAACATATGGGGGCCATGCTCATGATATCTAGACATACCCATGGAAAACACTGGATGACAGCAGTGAGTCCTTGTAAAACCTACTCCAGTCAAGTCAAAGAGGTAATGGAGTAACAGGTCATGTTTTGTGATCACTTGTCTAGGCAAATAGAAGAATGATACGTTAGTGATTGGTATTAATGAGTGCAAGTTTTCAAGTGTGATGCAGGATGGGGAACTTACGTGAATAAACTTGGGACAGTCTGCAAACTCAGGGACAAGTAGGTATTATGGTGAAATGTCAGTGTGTGTGTGTGTGTGTGTGTGTGTGTGTGTGTGTGTGTGTGTGTGTGTGTGTGTGTGTGTGTGTGTGTGTGTGTATGTGTATATGTGTGTGCATATATGTGTACTGTTAAGCAATGCCATACAGGTCTTAAAGTGTATTTCTTGTCTTCCCCTCACAGGTGGCGAGGTGGGTCAGGGTCCCTCCTGCATGGAGTCTGATATTGGTGTCCATACAGACACTGAAAATGATGATAGGTGTGTTGAGGCACAGGAGGGGTTGTCAGAGGCCAAAACTGCGCCATCATTTGACATCCCCCTGTTATCCACCCCATCCCCACATACAGTCATAGTGCCTATAGATACCCCATCACCAGTGGCCATAGCAGAGGGACAGTTGGCGATTGGTGGCAGTGCACAGAACAGTGTGGTATCTATGGCTGCTGTGTCTGTACACAGCAGGCATAGCCGGATGTCCGGCAGGGCACCACATAGGCAGATGTACCAGGGTGCTCATGGGAGGGCTGCTGGTCATCGTGCCCCTGGCAAAAGTGCCACATCTGGTACCACCAGATGCATATTTCAGGCTGTCATGGGGGTGCAGGTACATATGGAACTGTACACCAGACAGGATCTGAGGCTGCAGAGGGCTGCTTTTTCATTTTTAAGTGACACCCATGATCTTGCAGGTGCCATCCCTGATTATACAGAGGTCATGGATAGACGGTTGGGTGAGATGGTGGGCCTCATCGACCATGGATTGTCCATGCTAGAGCATGTGGTGGGAGTGGGGCGACAGCCGCGTGGAAGTAGGCCAGCAACACCAACATCTGGTGGTCGACGTGGACGTGCAAGGACACCAAGCCACTCCCATAGTGGCAGTACCAGCCCCAGCACTGCAGGGGGGTGCTGTCCATACCACACTACAGCAGGCCAAGTGCACATGGCCCTGGCCATTCCCAGGAGGGACCTGGGTCCAGCGGACATATGTCATCATCAGGGGAGAGTAACATATTGAGGCCTGTACCTGGACATGCCCATGGAAACCCTTGCAGGCACAGTCTGTGTGTCCGTGGCCAGAGGTGGTGAACTGCACACCCTGCCAGGTATGGTCTGCAGCTGTCCAAGAAACACCTGTATAGGGCAGCCACATGGCAGACCTGTGTGCATGCATACCCACACACAATACACACCTAGAGCAACCTCATACCTGCACACACCACACCACCACACCCATATCAGTAACATGCACCCCTCACTCACACACATGGTGTTAAATGTATGGCCCACCCTAGGTCTCTGGCAAACCAACAACACACCCTGTGCATATGTTGATACCTGTGCCACATCCCTGTCATCCATAATATTGATGCAGAGACAGGCTGACATGGTTCTGATGCACATGGTGACTGTACTACAGTATACCAGTGTACTGCTGTGTAACGTGAGCCGTAATGTTTAATGCTTACATGTCAGATAGTGTAGCTGTCCACCCATGATGCATTATAGCTGTTAGTAACACTGAGTAATTGTGGTCTCCATAATGTTATCCATTTGTGTTGTAGGTGTACATGTGTCAGCAGGAGGATGGTCTGCTGTCATATCTCACAAGGGGTATGGCACTGTGGTGACACCATGGCTGTGCCATATCCTGGGTACAGTTGAACACATGTCACAGGTCTGTATAACAGTTACTGCCTGTGCCACATGGACAGATGACCCCCTGGGACATGTATATTCAGCAACCTGAAGTAGATCCCTCCACATACACACACACACTTACTTGGCAATAATGGGAATAGACCCCTACCGAGGTATGTACTGCTACTGATGTGTGTAGCTTTAACTGCACACACCACACAGCATTTAGGATGAGGTGTGTTCCAGGTTACATGTTACATGCAGAACATCCCTAGGCATGTACAGTCTGGTAATGGGGGATGTAATGGTTGTATATGGACAATACATAGTGTGACATACCATCATATACACATTAACAAACACATAACAGGCAGACACACATCCGAGAGACCTGGCCATATCAGTGCTGACTAAATTGTCAGTGTGTCCAATGTGTTACAGGTAGGCTGCCCACAGCACATGCATAACTGGGCTGGATAGTGTCATCAGTTACCTGTATGATTGATGGTGACAGTGGTCACCATACAGTGGTACATGGGACATATACCGGGGGTGCCATGGTGTAATGAGAGTATACCCAGCACCCACACCCCACTGTGGATGTTGTATGCACTGGAACCCATGATGACACTCTGACATACCCACCATCACACATTGACCAGAACTGCAATACAACCCCTTGTCCATCCCAAGAGTGCTACTACAGGGATACTGGCTAAGGCTCTTGCCACCCCTATAGTGCCTTTTTTAGGCAAGGTTCAAATGACAAATTCACCATCGTAACAGGAACAGGCAAGCAAAAACTGAGGGTAATGCTACCCAATGCTATAAGTCTAAATCTCAAAATGCACTCACTTGAGGCCTTCCTTAAAATGAAGAACATCAATATCTGTGCAGTGACTGAGACCCGGTTTAAGGTTCCAGAGAGCACCCCTGCACTACCAGGCTATAACCCATACCACACTTTTCGGCAATGTACCTGGACCGGAACACCAAAGGTGGGGGTGTGTCCATATTCATTAGGGATATCCACACCTCCAGGCTTGTTGCTCAGCAAAATGTATCTGAGGTTATCCAAGTGCAATTAACTCTGGGAAAAACTGCAATCCAAATTTTAGCTTGCTACAGATCCCCCACCATGCCCCAAGATTCCCACTCCTCTTTTCTTGATGTACTGGAAAATATTAGGGTTCAACCAAACACCCAAATAATGGGCGATTTCAACTACCCCACCATTAACTGGGAAAACTACTCATGTACCAACTCCTTCACACAACGCTTTCTGGAATTCATAAACTCCAATGCCCTGGATCAACTTATCCACACCCCCACCAGGGGCAACAATATCCTAGCCCTAGTCATTACCAACATGAGTGACCGGTGTTCCACACCTGAAGTCAACTCCTCGTTGGTCCAATCCGACCATAAGCTAATCACCATTGATATCCACGTCCCACCCCCACCCCCAATTAAGGAAACCACAGTAAAAGATTTCTCCAAAGCCAACTTCATGCTTCTTAAGACAGAAGTGGTGAACTTCATGATACCCATGCAGATGGACAATACAGTTACGACTGCTGAATCTTAAACAAATGCACTCTATAAGCACTTACATAAGTGGATGGATCGTGCTATCCCAAACAGAACCAAGACGTTATCCTCCAAAAAAAGGAAGCCAATCTGGTGGTCCCCTGCCATAAACAAACTGTACAACCTAAGGAAGAAATTGGTGCAAAAGAGAGTAAAATCCCATAAGTGGAGGAGCTCCCTGGACAGCCTCAGTAAGACGCTGGGATCCCTTATAAGATCCTCCAAAGCTAGCTATGAAAACAAAATCACCACTGATTCTAAGGACAACCACAAAGCATTCTATAGCTATGTCAAGAATCTCAATGACAACACCCAGATCTGCTCTGAGTTACAGTACAATGGCACAAAAATTACAGAACCAACTGATGTTACCAAAATCCTGGCAAATAGGTTTAGTGCTAACTTTACCCCCCTCACCCCCTAAAGGGCCCATATCTATACAGGAAGAATGCAGAGTCCTTGAAATCACAACTATGCAGGTAAAAGCTGCACTCTCTAAAGCCAAAAACACAGCATCTATGGGACCGGACAATATCCCATGCTGCATTTTACACGAAGTTCAGAACGAACTGGCTCCCCACCTAAGCACCATGTTCAATCATAGCCTCACATCAGGCTTTTTGCCCACTGAATGGTGTACAGCAACAGTTATCCCACTCCACAAATGGGGAGCCACCACTGATCCCGGGAACTATCACCCTATTAGCCTGACGAGCCTGGTCTGCAAGGCCATGGAACGTATCATTACGGAACTCATAAACAAAGACATTGGTAACCTTCAAACTCTGGATCCCACCCAGTTCGGGTTTGTGAAAGGTAAATCATGCCTCCTGAACCTGATTGACTTCTTTGAGGCAGTCACCAAAGCCGTAGATGAGGGTAAGGTGGTTCACACAGCCTATCTTGACCTCGCCAAGGCTTTCAACACCAACCCCCCCATTCTGAAATGATAGCTAAACTCACTAAACTAGGTATAAATCTCTACATCACAAGATGAGTTACCAACTGGCTCACTGACAGAACCGCACTGCAAAAGTTGCACACTCCAAATCTGACCTCAAACCACTGACAATTGGAGTACCACAGGGTTCAGTCCTGGAACCTCTCCTGTTTGGTATCTACTTCTCTGAAGTACAGGCTAACACAGAAGGCCTCTGGCTAATGAAGTTCACAGATGACTGCAAATTAGGAACCATACTCAAGTCCCCAAATGATGTGGAAATCCTAAGGAAGGGCCTCGCTGAGACAGATGCCTGGTGTCAGAGCCATGGCCTCAAGCTCAATGCCAAAAAGTGCATTGTCATCCCCTTTGGCAAAAACTCTGTACCCATGAACTACTACATACACAGCAGTCTACTTAACACCAGATGTGTGATAAGAGTTCTTGGGACCCAGGTGGACAGTAGTCTGTCCTTTGATAGTTACATCACCACAGTAGTCAGGAAGTCCATCTACGTGGCACACCTCATCATAAAAGGGTTCTCATCCAGGAAAAAAGAGGTCATTGTTCTCCTCTACTCGACACTCATTAGACCCATTATAGAGTACAACGCCCCTTTTGGAATGTACCTCACAAGACATCTGCAGCAGCTGGAAAGGCCACAGAAGTACCTCACAAAGAGGATTACCGGCCTGAAACAGATGCCATGCACTGACCATCTCAAAAACTCCAGCTTTACTCCGTAGCATATCGCCTACTCCAGGGTGATCTCTGCCTAACATATAAAGCTATTTCAAACCCAGAGCTGTTGGAAATGCTACACCGAAAGAAATTCCAATCCCTCCGAGCTACATGGTCTAGGGACCTAAACCTTGCCACCACAATAAACAGGACATGCTGGAGGGATAGATTCCTGTCCCAGAGACTTCCCATACTCTGGAACAGGCTACCCATCTATGTCAAGCAAAGTTCTTCATTAGCACTCTTCAAGAAAAATCTTGATGAGTGGATGGGAAATAGGAAATACACCCCGGGGATCACTTCTGTGTCTCTGCTCAACAGTGGCACAGAAAAATAACTTTCTTGGGTGGTGTAAGCCAGGGAACCTTGTTGGCTAGGCTTACATAGGCCCTCGGGCTGATAGCCTAGTACCTACCTATGAACCTATGAACTTATATGCATCTAATGCACATGCCATAGGCATAATAGGGTGATGCACAGTCATGCCTCTCCTATGGGCAGCAACATCACTATTCCTAATACTGTGTGACAATGCATATTGTAATAGGAGTATGTGGCCTGGGAATGCCCTACATACATACAAACATGCACAAATACACACACTTGCCAGAACTCAGTGGGTATCCCGTGCCTATCAATCCATTTGTACAACAGTGTTGTGCTGGTACTGCAAGGCTCAGGTAGTCTTTAGGAAGAGGAGCATAACAAGGTACATATAATGTCCGGTACAGCAGCAGCCACATCTAACTATGGCAATGTGTGTTGTGGTGGGTGTGAAGGGCCTCAGGGTGTTACCAACTACAGGTGTACTAAATCAGCTAGAATTACCTAACCTACTTTGGTATAATCAGTTTCAGATTATTCATTCCATTCTCTACAAACCCTCTTTCTGTCCCATTATCTCATCTCTAATCTCTCATTACTTACCCACTAGATTACTCTGCAGTTCTGAACAAGGCCTACTAAAAATCTACAAACCAAGGACCAAAATGGGTCACCTAGTCTATAGCTTTAACCCTTCCAAGGCCTGGAATAGCCTACCACTAGATATAAGATCCCTTGAACATCCCAGTCAATTCAAAACCGCTACAAAAAATACCTTCATGAAAAATGGACTTGCCAATGTTATTATCCCCCATAAACACTCCCCTATAACCTTCTACTTCTCTTTTCTCTTTCTTCCCTTCAATAAACAAACTTACTACTTTATCTTCTCCTCTTGGTACACCACTGTACAAATATAACTAGTAAAATATTTCAGCTATGTAACTATTGCACTATTATGTATATAATATGTAATTATGAATGTATCCCTCTGATGAATGTATTTATGTATTGCACTTGCCACAGCTTAATGTATGACACTGTAATGCAATAATGTGTGGTATTGATGAATGTAATGTGTGGCACTGTAATGCAGTAATCTGTGGTACTGATGAATATATTTCTATATGTATTCAATATGTAAAATTTCTATTTTCTGCTGGAGCTTTTCTCCTCGGGCTTCCGCTGAAAATGGGTCTTTGTAGCCCAGTCGGACAAACCTGGTCAACAAATATAAAATAAAATAAAAAATAAATCTCTCTCTCTCTCTATATATATATATATATATATATATATATATATGTGTGTGTGTGTGTGTGTGTGTGTGTGTGTGTGTGTGTGTGTATTACATCATATATATATATATATATATATATATATATATATATATATATATATATATATATATATCCATATATGTATGTAGATAAGTATATGTCTACATATCTATACAGATATATATATATATATATATATATATATATATATATATATATGTTCACCATATGTCCAGAACATGGAGAGGAGTCCTACCTCAGCACTAATAGGGTCAACCTCTTAGTGTAGGGGAATGTCATGTATGTATTGCAGGTATATATGTAGACTGTTGCTACTGTAACAGGGGTTGTCTTAACAGACATGTTGTGTGTGAGAGGTCACATCTGCTATTTATTAACATGTATGCCATCAGTTACTGACAGACATCCTAAGGACATCATAGTTTGGTACCAGTGATAGCACAGTAATGATCCTGTGGACTACAGCAGAGATATGAGTGACCAATATATGTGGACAGTCTGGCACTCTCTGGTCATTCCAGAGGTATACGCAGATCCCCTTAGTGCGAGACATGTGGACAAAGCCTGACAATGTGGAGGTTAACAGCCATGTACATGGGTATATCACATGAATACTGGACTACATATGCCCACACAATTTATGAATTCACATACTCCTGCCTTCCTGACACATAACTGGTGGTGCAGAGGTCACATGGCCACATACTACCCAGTAGTTAGTGACATACATCTGTACAGCATCTCACTGCTTTGTCAGAAATACACAACAGTTATGGTGGCCCGGCAGCCATACTTCTTGCAAATATCTGGACATAACATCACATTGGGTAATTACACTAAGCTGCTAGGCATGTAACAAAGCACCGTGCAAATTACAGGCAGACTGCCACAACACTGGCCTACATTTCATATGGGGGAATACACATTTACCCACAAACATAGCAGGCTCTACAGGCATGTCACAGCACAGAGTAACAGATACCTGTGTGAAAGTGCATACCCACAACCAGTGTCAACACAGCCACAGCCACATATGGTATGCAAGCTTAATATTACACTATATTGACTGTCTGATCAACACCATCCTCATATGTGCCACTCACACACTAACCCTACATATACTGGGTCACGACACAGTGTGGTCCAATGAGTGTCTGTGGTATGGGACATGTGTGTGTTTATCCCTACAAACATGTGAGCTGATAGGGTACCATACACTGGAGCAGCATGTAACATCAGATAGAACAGGGCCAAGAACAATTACATCTACCGCAATCTGTACACTGGCCAAGGTACGTATTCCCAATACACATACTGTCGAAAATCACCATAAGTACACAGACCACACTACTGCACAGACAACCACAGAATGCCCAGGTTATGTCCTCAGAAATAACCCCTATTATACATAACATGTCTAGCAGTCTGATATCTGACTGGCTTGTTATCAGGTATGATGTCAATAAATAATGGTGTACAGAACATATGCACCTCTTACTGCATGACATATGTACAAAGGTTGACAGACTTGTGGCTGGAGCCACAAACACTGGGCCAATATTGGCATATTGCTGTGATACCCTCATACATTTACTGTTGTAACAGGGTTTGTTGTGACATATGTCCTATGAGGAATATAAAGTCAGTAACTCTCATGGCTGTCACTATGTACTGACTCCAATCCTCAGACTATGCTTCTGCAGTTCTAAGAAAGGTGATCTGTGAGTAAGACAAGAAGCATAAGACTCCAAACACTGGCCAGTCTGCAGATAACCCTACAGGTGGGAGTTTTCTCAAACACATAATACTGTCATGACAGGTATTAAATCATGTAGACCAGCGATAGCCACACAAACCCTGTTAAACCAACATTACTCCAAATGCAGAAGAGCAACACTTACATTTTGTAGTCATGTCTGGAATATCCCCCTCCTGTTTGTTGGCCTGTCTCCACAGTGTATGTTGTTAGAGGTATATCCCACTACCATCTGTGATGCTGTTTGTCAAACACCGACATGAGGTCCTGCTCACAGTGAATGAAAAGGGCCAACACCCACATGATGTTCCTAGTTATAGGAGTGTGTTTCCATGCAATTGGCTATGGAAATGTTACCACAGCTGTTCCACATGCAATCAACTAGTGTGGGACTGCAATTCATGCAGAGGCCATTAGCTGATCATGAACATCATTTACAAAATACAACCTACTGCCTAAGCAAAGCAGGTATACTTCTCCATATCCACTAGAGAGGGAGTGAGAGTGACAGACAGAGACAAAGTAAGACAGGAAGGTGATGGGACAGTAAAACCTAAGTATGTTTGCATCACACACTTACCAGTATGGGGTTTCAAACCTCTGCCTGACTATGTATTGCTATCACATCTTTGTGCACTTATTGCATGTGCACAGAGCTTACATGGTGGGGAGCTGTCCAAAGGTATATTTGATGGTGAGTGACATCTGCAACAGTGATAAAGGAGGGATAAGGTAGGTGTAGTACATGTGCCTGTCCACATGAACAGGTATCAAGGTCGACAGAGCCACACTCTCTCAGGGACTCACACACATTATCACAGTTGGCAGCATCAGGATTAGACATCCTAACTAGCTAGTTTGCCACAATACAGTAATATGCAGGTATCACATGCACCACAGGGGTTATCAGGATGATATATGGGCAAAGGGTATGTCAAGGTGTCTGACATCAGAAAGCATGCTTCAGTAGGCCAATGGGAGGTGTAGTGAGAGTGAATGGCATCCAAATCATTATACCCCCCCACACACACACAGACACAGGTTGCCAGTACTGACATGCATGGGTGCATTGCTTCACAGGTGTATAGTGGTTGACTGTGCCAAAAGGCTGTACAAGGCTAGGTAAAGGGTATACCTTGGCATCAGACCACAGGAAAATGGTCTGCAGTGTGGCTCTGGGGTATGGTGTCTGGACTGGCCCACACAGATGGGTATTGTATTCACCATCCATTCATCTGGGTTACTATTGTGGGTGGCCAGTGTTGTGCAATGCTTCCCATGTATGTATTCTATTGTCCATGACATGGACGGTGTCTGGGATATGCACACGACTCACATGCATGTTCTGTGACATGTGGAAGTGTACCTGGGGTGTCTGGGGCATATTGTGCAGACAGATTGTTATCATCAGATGTGCCATTCCTGGCCTCATGTGGTGAAAAATGGCAATGGACACCAGGTTGACCCTGCACCTACATTGACAGCATGATACAAGTATTCCCTGGTATCAGTGGCATCTGTCCATACAGGGTGTGTGCATAAGGCATGGTATGTCCTTTGTGGGTTACATTTGCTGGCACTACAGTTGTTGCAGGCATCCAGTGGGGAACATAGTGAAGGAGTACTGTATGCAATTATGTGCCTATTGTAGGGATGGGACAGGGTGCCATGCCCTCTTTAGTCCACTGTAATCACACCACGGTTACTATATTTGGGCAATATGCAGGGAACTACCAACATTGTGGTTGTTGCCTAGCCGAGTGTGTTTGTGTATGAAACATGGGTTGACAGCATTCTCTGGGTAATACAAGGGTTGCTTAAATTGTTTGTCAGGCCTTGATGTCACATGTAGGGGTATGGATTGTCTACCCCAGCCTCTCTGCTGTTTGAGATCTGTTATCCTTGTAAGGTGGACATTGTGACATATAATAGGTCCACCATATAAGAAATTTGCAAATCCCGCTCCACAATGAGTCCAGTTGTTACACACTCACAGCCACCTCCACACAGGATACAAATGACACACACACACACACACACACACACACACACACACACACACACACACACACACACACACACACACCAAGTCTCACAGTTGCCATGTCTGGGATTGGAACTTCTACCTAACCAGTACATCACACTATGGCATTATGCAGTTATATCATGCATTGCAGAGATTACTGGGCCACTCCTTACCAAAGGTGTATTTCAAAGTAAATGACATCAGCAGCCTTGCCAAGGTTGGGCAATGGAAAGTGTAGTTCATAAGTTCATAGGGTCATACACTGATACTAAGCCATCATCCCTAGGGCCTATACATGCCTAGACATGACAATTCCCTGGCTATGACTTCCCACAATATTTACGTTCCTGCACCCCTGTCTAGCAGGGCAGCTGACATGATCCCCGGGGTAAATTTCATATCTCCAAATTGTCCAGGTTCCTTTTGAAAAGGGTCAAAGAGGCACTCTGCTTGACATATGTGGGCAGTCTATTCCAGAGTCTGGGGAGTCTCTGGGTCAGGAACACATCCCACCTGCATATATTGTTCATTGTGAAGACAGGATTTGGATCCCTGGAGCATGTGGCCGTGAGTGTTTGGAATTCTCTAAGTGTAGCATGTCCAACAGCTGTGGGTTTGACATGGCATGGTATGTTAAGCAGAGATCGCCTCTGAGAACACAATATGTAACAGAGTATAGCTGGATGATTTTAAGATGGTAAGTATAGGGCATCTGGTTTAGGCCTGTGGTCATTTTGTGAGGTATGTCTGCAGCCTTTCTTACTTGTTGCAGATGTCTTGAGAGGTACATATGTAGCGGGCCATTGTAGTATGTACTGGGTCTACTGAAAGATGACTACAGTGGGACAATGATCTCCTTTTCCTGGATGTAAAGCCCTTAGTGGGAGGTGTGCCACATAGGTGGGTTTCCTGACTGTTGTGACAATGTGGTTATCAAAGGTGAGACCACTATCCACCTGTGTCCCTAAGTCTGTTACACACTTTAGGTGTTTAGTGTACTGCCACCTGTGTGGTACTTCACAAGTACATGTCTCTTCCCAATGGGGACAACTATATATTTCTTAGCATTGATCTTGAGGCCATGGCTCAGGCACCAAGCATGTCTTTCTGTAAGGCCCTTCTGTATAATATTCACATCATGTGGGGATTCAATATTGGCTCCCAGTGTGCAGTCATCTGTGTCCTTTGTTTGCCGGTGTCCCTTACTGTTGAACTGTACTTCAGAACAGTAGATGCCAAACAAGGGCAGTGCCAGGACTGAACCCTAAGGTACTCCAACTGTCACTTGTATGGGGCTTGGGTTGGTGTCATCTACATTTACAGTGTGGGTTCTGTCAGTGCAGAAGTTGGCAGCCTATCGGGTGACATAGGGATCAAAGGCCAGCTTGATACATTTATCTATGATTCCAGACTGGGTGATGGTGTCAAAGGCATTGACAAGGTCTGGATAGGCTGTGTGAACCACCTTACCCTCATCCACAGCTCTGGAGATGGATTCATAGTTGTCATTCAGGTTGAGGTGACATGATCGGCCCTTCACAAACCCAACCTGGTTAGAGTCCAGTGTTTGCAGGTTGCCAATGCCTGTGTTTTAACTTCCATAATAATACATTACATGGCCTTGCAGATCAGGCACATCATACTGCTGGGGCTGCAGTTCCCAGGATCCAAGGTGGATCCCCCCTTGTGGACTGGGATAACTGTAGCTGGACTCCACACAGTGGGCATGAAGCCTGAGGTGTGGCTGTGCTTAGACATGGTACATAGGTGAGGTGCCAGTTCAGTTTGTAGCTCATGTAGTATACAGCCAAGGATGTTGACTGGTCCCATGGCTGCTGTTGTCATAGCTCTGGAGAGTGTGTTTTTTTACCTATGTGGCCATTATTACCAGAATATGGTAATATATCCGTGTTGAGACGGGCCTTTGCGGGTTGGGAGGGGGGTTCAGTTGGCACTGAATCGATCTGCCAGGATATTGGCAATATCCCTTGGAGCAGTATATTTAATACCATCCTGTTGTAGCTCACAGCAGTTCTGAGCATTGCCATTTAGATTCCTCACCTAGCTATGGAAGGGCTTGCAGTTGTCTTTGGCATCTTTTGCTATATTATGCTTGTAACTAGCTTTGGTGGATGTTATGAGGGATCTCTGCCTCTTACTGTAGCTGGCAAGGGAGTATTTTGCATCCTGGAAATTCCCATATTTCTGCAACAGTTTCCTCCTTTTGTTGTACAGTATGTTAATGGCAGAGGGCTACCCCATTGGCTTCCTTTTCTTGGTGGGGAGTGTCTTGGGTCTATATTGGATGGCACAATTCATGCAAGAGTGGATGTGCTCATGCAGTGCCTTCATGTATGATTCAGCAGTCATCCTTTCAGTTCCCATCTGCATGGGTGTCATGACATTAGTCACATCTGGCATGTGTAGCATGACATTGGCTTTGGAGATGTGTGTTACAGAGCTTTCCTTACTGGGGTTAGAGGGAGTGATGTTGATGTTAAGGGTGATTAGCTCATGGGCAGACTTGACCACCGATGGGGTGACCATAGGTGTGGAGCATTGATTTCCCATGTTGGTAATGACCAGGTCTAGGATATTTGAGCCCCTGGTGGGACTATGAGTTACTTGATCAAGGCATTGGGAATTATGACTTCCAAGAATCATTGGGCACACGTGTTGGTACACAAGTAGTTTTCCCAGTTAATGGCAGGGTAGTGTAAGTCACCCAGTATTAGGGTGTTTGCTTGTATCATAATATTTCACAGTATGTTTCAAAAGCTGTAGTGGGTATCGTGGGGCATGGTGGGGTATCTGTAGCAAGCTATACAATTTGGAATGTAGTCTAACCTACTGTTAGTTGCACCAGGGTATTTCAGACACATTCAGTTGGGCAAGTAGCCTGGTGGTGAGAATATCCTTGGTGAATATGGACACTCCTCCACCTTTATTGTTTTGGTCCTGGTTTGGTGGTCAACAGGTGTGGTGACAGCTGTACCTGGTATTGCAGGGGTGTTCTCTGGAGGACTGGATCAGGTCTCTGTTACTGCACAGTTATCAATGTTCTCCATTTTTTGGTGTGCGTAGTGACTGTGAATGGACAAAAAAACATTGATCCATAAACACACACAGTTGCCATGTCTGGGAATAGAACTCCTACCTAACTAGTATAGCACACTACAGCATTACACAGTTATAAGACACACCACAGAGATTTCCTGGCTATGCTTTCCCCAAAGGTATATTTAAAAGTGAATGAGATCAGCAGGCTTATCAAAGCAGGCCAATGGAGGTTGTAGTGACTGTGAATGGCCTCAAAAGCAATGCTCCCTACACAGACAAACACACACACACGCACACACACACACACACACACACACACACACACACACACACACACACACACACACACACACACACACACACACACACACACACACCTTAGCTGGGAACATAACTCCTACCTAACTAGTATATCACACTACAGCATTATGCAGTCATAGGATGTGCCATGGAGATTACTAGGCTATTCTTTCCTCAAAGGTGTATTTCAAAGTGAATGACATCAGCAGACTTGCCAAAACAGGGTAATGGAGGTTGTAGTGACTGTGAATGACCTCAAAGGCATTGCTCCCTACACAGACAAACACACACACAACCCTCCACACTTGCCATGTCTGGGAATAGTACTCCTACCTAACTAGTTTATCACATTACAGTACTATGCAATTACAGGACGTGCCATGGAGATTACTGGGCTATCCCTTCCCCAAAGGTGTATTTCAAAGTGAATTACATCATCAGGCTTGCCGAAGAAGGGCAATGGAGGTTGTAGTGACTGTGAATGGCCTCAAAAGCATTGCTCTTTACACAGGGAAACAAACACACACACATCCACACTTGCCATGTCTGGGAATAGAACTCCTACCTAACTAGTTTATCACACAACAGCATTACGCAGTTATAGGACATGCCACAGAGATTACCAGGCTACTACTTCCACAAATGTGAATTTCAAAGTGAATGACATCAGCAGGCTTGTCAAAACAGAGCAATTGAGGTTGTAGTGATGTGAATGGCCTCAAAAGCATTGCTCCCTACACAGACAAACAAACACACAACCCTCCACACTTGCCATGTCTGGGAATAGCACTCCTACCTAACTAGTTTATCAAACTACAGCATTACGTAGTTACAGGATGTGCCATGGAGATTACTGGGCTATTCTTTCCCCAAAGGTGTATTTCAAAGTGAATGACATCAGCAGCCCTGCCAAAGTAGGGCATTTCAAATTGTAGTGAGAGTGACTGGCCTAAAAAGCACCAATCCTTCCACAGACACACAGTTGTTATGTCTGGGATTAGAACTCCTACCTAACTAGTACATCACACTACAGCATTATGCAGTTATAGGACACGCCACAGAGCTTACGGCAACTACTTTCCCAAAGGTGTATTTCAAGGTGTAGACATCAGCAGGCTTGCCATAGTAGGGCAATGGGGAGTGCAGTGTGTGTGCATGGGCTATAACCCATTCATCTAGAGGCAGACACAAAACATTCAGGCACACACAGGTTTATATTCCACTGGTACGTGTATACAACTGCTAGAGGACTACTGACTTGTATAGTCATAAAGCACCACAGACACTATAGTGCTGAGGGATACCAGAGGCAAATGTCTACGGTGATTGACATTTGCACATGTGGTTTTAGGCAATTAGATGTGTGCTGGGTGGGACAAGCCTCATAATGGGAGGCTCTTTGTCACTGTCACTCTCTCCCACACATCTATGTCTGTGTATTTTTTGGCTATTATAGTGTGTTGTCCTATCCAATGTGTGTGAAAAGCTTGACTGGTGTGTACTGAGGAGTGTATGCACTAACATCTGCGACTGTCAGATATGTATGGTCCACTGTTGTTGCCAGACATGGGCTTAATTTCTGTAAGTGTGTGAGAATGCCCAGTATGACATTTCAATATTTTGTTGTCTGACGTGGCCTTCCAAAGTGTGGGAGCATGCCCAGTATGACCTTCTGTATTGAATGTGTGAATCCATTCCAGGTAGATTGTACTCCAGTGCAGACTTTTGTGTTCTACACCTACAGCTAGCAAACTATTTCTGTGGGATATCTGTAGATTGATTGACAATATGAGGTCAAAATGGGCAAAGGATAGTGAGTTACTGTAGGCAATTATGTTTGTGCTGCTTCTGCTACATGGTTTTGGTGTTAGCAGAGATATACAGACATATGTACTGTTTTACACTGTGATGTTTTATGTCATCAAGTACTGTCAGGTATACATATTTGCTTGCAGTGATGTCCTAGGGAACATAGGGTGAATGCAGCTGTGTCCAGTATTGTGGTCAGCAGCCTACATATTCTTGCACAATCATGCCATTCTGGAGAGGAAGCTCTAGACACTTGCTGCTGGGTCTGTGTAAATGGTTCAGCACCTTGGTACAGTGGTGGCAGAGGATCTCTTGCTTGTAGATCCATCAACGTGACAGTATGACCATATCCTGCTGTGGCCATACCTCACAGCTGTACAGATTCACACAGGCTACCCAGAGGCAGGGGTCATAATTCTGGACATTACTCCTTCATGTGGAGTAAGAGCAAGTTTGTAGCCATCCATTCTTGTGTTTGCAGCCAGGGATAGTATGTGCACACAGCTGAGTTTCAGGCTTCACACCACTCCATGCTGCCCATGCTCCCACCCCCCTATTATTCTATCCTCTTCCATACATTATGCAAACATTATCTGATATGTTCCCTATAGTTATCACCTCATCCCAGCAGTAATTTGGTGTTGGTCCACTGTTCATGCAGTAGGACATGGTGGACATGTTACTGTGATTTGTCCACATGGCCTTGCATTTGGGTTCTGTGGACTGTGTTTTGTTGTTATTTGGGAGTCCATGACATAACATACATTGGCTGTACAGGTGAGACACAGGCCTTTGGCAGAGGACGGTAGGCCATTTGGTAGTGATACAGGCCAGCTGTAGCAGGCTGTTGCATTCTGTCACTCCTACAGTCCCAGACTGCAATACACTATATTTCTCTGGGGTGACAGTGTAAGTGTGCAGGGTGTTCATGCCAATACTTTCTGTCATTATTGATCCAGTGGTGTGGATGCTGGCAGGGTGCTGCTAACAGCTAGGGACACACCTACATGGAACACCTGTTCTGCATGCTGCATTCTTTTGCTATTGCCATACAGAGGTGGGGGTTATATTGTACTCATTCCTAACAGGAGAGATAAGCCTGGAGAGGTGGGTGGTGGTAGGGTGAGCTGGTTGCATGTGTGCTATGGACACTACTTTCATCTGACTCAGAGATATGCATGAAGGATTCCACTTATGCTGGCTTGTGCATGGACATCAGCTGTTTCTCAATACTTCATTCCTATGACCTTTGTGTTCTGACAGTGTTTGGCCAGACGACATTGGTATTCCCTACTACAAGACCAAATAATGTGCTGCAAACCTATATGTACATTTCCAAGGGTGTGTCAGTTTGACAGTTACATATTATATACTGTCTGTCTGGAGTACTTCCCCATGTGTATGGCTTGTATACCTGGGCCAACATTCATGCCATGTCCATCTTTCAGATGGTGACACATAGTACTTCCAAACATTTACTATGGCTTACTGCTGGAATGTGTTTTGCTGGGAAACATTGTGTTTGGCACTACAGTTGTGAGACCTTGGCCCTGTCATTGACAGTGCTGGGCAATGGCCACCAGGACAAACCTCACCATGCATTCATGCTAACCACTCTCACACAATATATGACACACACCAACCTGCATATTGTACACATGCTACAATCTATCCTGCTACCTTGGCCAGCTCAGGTAATCTGTGCTCCACTGTTATTATACCTACACATACATGTTACTGCATTTCTACATAGGATTGGAGGGGGCACACCTGACTGTTACTACATTTCTTACATAGGATTGGGGGGGGGGCACTCCTGACTGTTACTACATTTCTACATAGTACTGGGAGGGCACACCTGACTGTTACTACATTTCTATATGGAATTGGGGGGCACACCTGACTGTCACTACATTTCTACATAAGATTGTGGGGGAGGGGCACACCTGACTGTTACTACATTTCTACATAGGATTGGGGGGGCATACCTGACACTTGTACACATTTGCTATGACTGTACTGGTATTTCAGGTACTCCATTTCATTCGGTATTCTAACCTATCATGCTGACTAGAGGCATATCAGAGTACTACAGGTCTTAGGTTTGATTGACCTACATTTCAGTTTCTGACATCTTACCCTTCAGAACTAACATCTCACTGCCTGACCTGTTGTAGTCTGTCTGTGTAGGTCTGGGGTGAGGGGGGTGTTCTCCATAGCCATCAATCAGAGGCCTTAGCACAGCTTTTGTTTGTGTTTGTCCACACCTGTCCTGCTGGCTGATACTGTTGTTGGGTGTGTGAGCCTCCCTAACTGACATGTCTGTGTCCTATGGACACACATGTGAACCAGTACATTTCCTGCAGTGAGTTTTGTCATCTTGTCTAGTACTGGCTATTATAGTGACACCAGTATTTGGTACAGATCTCATGCTGCCACTATAGCTGTCTACTATCTGCTGGCATCCCATTCAGCCACCCAGTTCCCTTGCACGCTCACATCCATACCATAGATACAAGTAACAACACATACTACTCCATTCGGCAATTGGTTGGAAGAGTGACTTACCTTGTGGCTGTGGCAGTATTGAGGATGGTGCTAGAGGTCTGACTATGTCGGATGCACATAGTTCACACCTTATACATGGTTAAGCACAGGTAGTGTCATGTTTGGCATCCCTTTTACTGTATGTGCGAGTCAGAGATTGGTGTCATTCCCTGGGTCCCTACCATGTCAGTGTATGTGCTATGCATTGCCTCTTTACCAAGGCCTGGGCATATTGAGCATGCCTCCTTCTGCCTACTGGGGCAGGCTCAGGTTGTTCCTCCTCTGAGTCACTCTGTGCCTGTGCAGGCCTTGGCAATGGTGGGGGGCTGTGTGGCCCTGCCCCATGCTGTTCCTGCTGCAGCTGTTTCTGCAGAATCATATTGTGTAGCATGGCACATACAATGACAATTTGGGTACATGTAGCTGGTGAGTACTGCAAGCCTCCACTGGATATGTCCAGGCACCAGAACCGTGACTTGAGTATCCCAAACACAGGCTCTATTATGATTCTGGTCTGTGCATGTGCCTCATTATGAAGTACTTGTTTGGGTGTGTGTGTGCATTTCAGATGGGTGTCATCAGCCACAGCTCCAGTGCATAACTAGCATCCCCCACTAGATGACCGTAAGGGATGTCCCCATTGGCAAATCTCTGGACCAGCTGCATCAGATGCCAGATGTGGGAGTCATGATAGCTTCCAGGGCAGCCAGCACACACATTCATTATTATTCCCTGGGCATCGCACATGACCTGGCAGTTGATGGAAGGGAAGCCCTTGCGGTTGATGTAGACCGTACTCCACTCACCGGGTAGTGCTTTGATGCATATGTGCATGCATTCTATAGCACCCACTACCTCAGGGTATTCTGCTATTTGGTGGAAGAGACGCATATTGCTGGTCAATGCCTCATGGATGTTGTGGAAATATACGTGCTCAACGGCATGTGCTGACATGGCATCCAGGAACTGGTGGAGTACCCTGGATGCTGATGCCTGTGAGATCCCCATGATATCCCTTGTTGGCCTTTGGAAGGAACCTGTGGCTAGTATTATTAGACCTACACATACCTTGGTATCCACTGGAATGGGCTCCCCTCTGTTGGTTGTGTGCGTGAGGTGTGGCTGGCACAGCTCAACAATTTGCTGTAGGAGGTCCCTGTCCACCCTATAGTGCTCCACTATCTCCAGCTCATGTAGCCCCTGGTAGGTTACCCTGGGTCTGTACACTCTTCTCCTTCTCCTTACTGTGGGTTGGTTGACACATTCTCATCCTCACTACCCACAGCCTCTTCCACATTGATTTATGATAGGTGCTGCAGCCCATTTTGTTGCTTTTGTTTGGTAGAATTTCCCCGCTTGTGTATACTGGTGGTGTAAAGTGTGTGGGAAAAAACAGAGGGAAATGTGTTTGCATAGTTTATAGTGGTGTGCTGGGCTGGTCTGCTGCCTGTGTAACTGGCTGATTTTGACACATTTCACCTGCCAGCTATGCTAGTTCTTCTTGATTATTGCTGTTTTCCTTTCCCATTGCCTTTCTATTTAAGCCCAGGGGTGCACCACACAAACACAGTGCTCTGATGTGCACAGAGCTGCTATTTTTCATTTATAACCCAGGGCGTGGAGCACACACCTGCTTAGGCAATGTAAAGAGTGCTAGGCAGCCTCAGACACACCCCCTTGCTTAGCTCTGCTAAGCTCAGGGCAAACCCGAGCCACAGAGCTCCAATAGGCTTACAGTATGCCTGACACACCCTTCTATGATGTCAGCTAGCTCTTAGGCTTGCACCATGCTCTTTCTGCACTGACACGGTTGGGTGCAGGCTAGCCATGAGGGAGAATGTGGGATTCAGTATCATTCCCCTCATTTGCATAGGATTGCCTGCTAATGCATAGTTACAAGTCCCAGTCTGAGCCTTTCCCCTTAGCAACCACTATTCACTGGCCATGTTGTCTTCTGCCTGCCATTGAGTATAATGGCAAAATAGTGATTTTGGATACAATGCTTATTTCAGTTTTTTTTTTTTTTCGGCCCGATCCCATTTGCACTCCGTTGTCCTATAAACAACCAAAATCGGCTACAAAAAAAGTTTTTTTTTTAATTTTGGCAACTGTTTTGCATGCCAATGGCCATATATTTGGCCATTGGCATGTTTCAACATAATATACACCCTTTATTTGGAGCTGTCATGGCTCCGTTTTGTAGTTTACAGAAATGTACTCAGTTACTAACCAAATACATTTCTGCAGACTACACTAGTCCTGCACGGCCGGCTGCCAGCTTCCTGGATCACAAATTCACCTCATTTGCATGGTTTTCACCTGCAGATGGGGTAATTTCTATACAGGAGCTGTGTCTATGCAAGAATAGTGCAGGAGCGCTCATGCACGTCCCTGGAGCTTATTCCTGGATGGCACGGTGGCCATATTGCCTACAGCAGCTCCTGCACTATTCCTGCACACTGTGCAGAGCTTGCTGAATCCAGGGGTTGGAGAAAGGCTCTAGACAGTTATTACAAAGTTACAAAAAAGAAAAACATCTGACAATGAGGTTTTATGCAAACATTATAATAATGTGCTTTACATGAGTACATTAGAAATTTACAAAAGGCCTGAGAATGAAGTTTACATAAACATAATAATGTGCATAACATGTAGTACAAAAGTTAGAATTTTTTTTTAATCAACAAAAAGAGAAAAATATGCAAATGAGATAGGGCACTTGCAATAGGTGGGTGTTAAACGCGTGAGAGGTAGTAAGGTGGAAAGGTGCAATTTAAGTGGAATCATTGCAGTGACAGATGTTGGCATTTAGGAGAAACGTTTTAAGTTAAGATTTAAAGAGATTCATGTCTAAAATGATTTGGATGTTAAGGTGGTGTTTGTTCCATGCATGGGGACTACTATATTTATAAATAAGTTTTCCAATGTTTTTGTTTGGTTTATAGGTGTCCAGAAGGAGCTGGTCAGAGCTGTGGAGAGTTCTGGGAGGGATATTGTTGCTCTCCTACATTGGACACAACAGAAGAATCTTCATGGATTCTGTTCAAGCAGCTTTATTATACACAAACACATCACGATAGAAGTTTACTGACTTTAACTTAAGTAACTTATAGACAAACTATGCTTCTTAAAGATACAGGACATACACTCTGATCTACATCCTCCCTCTTTGAGAAATAGATCATGCAATGTTATGAATCTATTTAGCATGCAGATAATACAAGTAGTTCTTTGTCATGCAATTATACAAGGCTAGGTACATATACAGTCATGTCCATGTTGCTGAGTATTTCACACTGGGCCTGGAAATTTGACCATATCATGTAATGTAAAACTGGGAATTATGTTTAGCAACTGGAGCTGTCTCTACAGAATGTTCAACCTTGGGAGTATTTGGAATATCCTCAGAACTGGAAGTAGAGGTTGAATCACACTCTGGGCTGGGAACAGCATCTGGTTCGCTCTGAGATCTAGAGTCTGTATCACAGGAACAATGCTTTAGTGAAGATTCTGGTACAGGAAGAAGATGTTTGCAATTTCTCTTGTACTCTACACCCCCAGATTCTACAAGGTAGGATCTCGGCTCGGTACATATACCTGTAACTTGACCAATCTGGTCAAAACCTTTCACTGTTTGTATCCTCACTGTCTCTCCTTCCCTCAATATATGAAGAAATCTGCTCAAGTTATCATAACTGGACATCTGGATAAAATGCTTCTTGAATAATTGAGCCTTGATGTTGCTGTTGTTCTTAGCTTTAGGCCTCAATAAACTGGAACTAATAGGTAGTGTCATTATGGTTTGCCTGGATAGAGGTCTTTCAGCAGGTGAGCCAAGTATATCATCATGGGGTATGTTTCTGTGATTACATAAATTCAAAGACATCATCATTGTCATGCTTTGACCTTTCAAGTAATTGCTTTGCATTCTGCACTGCATGTTCAGCTATTCCATTTGACTGTGGATATTCAGGACTGCTAGTAACATGTACAAAGTCTCATTCTCTTGCAAATTTCTGAAATAACTGAATAGTAAATTGAGTATCATTATCAGAAATAACTTTGTGTGGACTACCATGGACTGAGAAATGACATTTCAATTTAGTAATAACAGTAGTGGTTGTTAAATTAGGTAGTAAGTCAATCTCAAACCAATTTAAATAAGAGTCTACCAATACTAAGTAGTGTTGATTGTCTCACTCAAAGATATCAGTCGCTACTGTTGATCAAGGTAGTTCAGGAACTTGACTTAGCTGAAGTGGTTCTCTTTGCAAATGTGGTCTAGTACTATTGCATACTGAACAAGAAGAAACTACTTTATCAATGTCTTTCAGTAATGAAAGCCAAAATACTAGTTCTCTTGCTCTTCTCTTAGTGGATGTGGATCTTGGATAACCACAATGCAAAATCTGGGTATATTCTTGTTGTAAGGAAGCAGGAACAACAATTGTAGGACCTTTGAAACTAATGCCATCTTCCATCAACATTTCTTCTCTGTATGGAAAATAGGTTTGCACTTCAGGTGGTAGACTAGATTGCGTTGATGGCCAGCCAACATTAATGTAGTGATTGTGCTTTTGCAAAATTGGATCAGTCATTGTATGATCTCTCAGCTCTTCAAGTCTAGTGGTAGGGAAATTACACACTGCCATCACATCAAAGTCAAAATTATCTGCATCATGGATTCAAAGATGGCCGCCATTCTATAGACACTGCAGTTCTACAGCTCTCCAGATACCAGAATTAAAAATCAACCCTGTGGATATACTATAAGATTTAATACACTAATTGGCAGCAATAACTAGAAGTAAACTTCGATTTTGAGGAGAAAGAATCTGGAAAAAATAAACAGAAAAAGCAGGATTGGAATTGATTACCTGCCTGACTCTGAACAGAGCATCAAACAAAGGATTTATCTAACTTTTATTTGAAGTTTCAGCCTTGGATAAATCTGTTTTAGTTTGCCATATAATGTCAAGAGAAGACAAAAATATGGAAACCACAACTACCAAAACTAAATTATCAGCATTGCAGTCTCCGGAAAAAGAATCTTTAATTAAAAGACAGAAAACTTTTAAACAACAGGAATCCGCAAAAGCAGAAATCACAAACAAACCAGATCAACCGGCTAGTATGAAGGAAATTAAAGCTGCGCTGTTACCCATTCAAGAAGCCTTAAAAGATTTATCAACTCAGGTGCTTACATTTGGTGCCACATGCAATCAAATTCTGGAAAGGATGGACAAGATAGAAACCAGAATATCCGAAAATAAGGACAAAATAACACTGCTCACTAAAAAAACAGACTCTCATGGTGCGGACATTCAAGCTATGCAAAACAAAATTCTGGACTTGGAAGCAAGATCCAGACGGAATAATATAATCATAAGAGGAATTCCAGAAACAATTCAATACAATGATTTAACTACTACCATTTTACAAATACTCAAAATAATGTTTAAGGACTCGGACAGTACCAAACAAATTGTTATAGAAAGAGCCGATAGAGCACTCAGAGAATCACAAGCCTCAAATGCACCTAGACCAATCTATGCCAAAATATTGAATTCTCAAGATGTAAGCAAAATACTTCTAACTATTAAAAAGAAGGGTGGATATATTATGTGGCAAGATAACAGAATATCCATGGTACAGGACTTACCAATACAAATAAGACAAGCCAGGCAAATGTTAGCTCCATACTGTAAGTTTCTGATTGAAAAAAGCATCAAGTTCCAAATGAAATTTCCTAATACGTTAATCTTTACAGTTGATGGCACCAAATACTCAGTAAATACAAAAAAAGAAGCAAGACTTACCTTTCTGAAGATTTTCAAGTCCCTGCCACCTTCGGAAGCTTGATCAGATCACCTAGGCTCTTTTCAACAACAGACAGACTGGGATCCCATACTTACGACAACCCGAGGCTTTATAACCCTTTGTTTGTCCTTTTTTCTTCAACAGGCCCTTGGAAATTGCTTATTTACCTTGTTTTTCGAAGTTCCAGTGCGTCCACGAGGATTTTCCGAAGTTTTATGGCTCCAACGAACTCAATCAAGTCACAAAGTAGCAGGAAGTCCTTTGGGGAAGGCAGAGGGACCGATTTCAAGGTAGCACATCCGGAGGTCTGTCCGCGTATTCGTTCCCCCATCGCGAACTCGAAAAGAAGAAATCAGGCTCAACAAACAGGAAGAACACCAGGGTACTAGAAGAAACTAACTGGACTTAAAAATGAAGCTTCCTAGACTTATTTTGATGGTAAATGGCTTCAGTTTACTTAAGGGATCTATACAGTTATACAGGTAGGATAAATACTGATGTAAAATGTACTGGTTAACATGTTTTCTCTTTCTTAATTAAAAGAATGCAGGGTTGAGCTTTGTTTAATATAATAACATGTTGCTAATAGTATAGTAAGGGCTTAGACAATAAGGGGTTTTAAGGTGGGGATACAGAATAGACTATGGTCCTGAAATGTTTAATGTGTGACATTTTGTCCCTTTTCTTTTTTCTTTCTCTCTCCTTTTTATTGTAATCTGAAGATTATCTTTCTATGTACTTACATAGGGACATATCTCTTAAGTGAAATGCTTTGTATGTTTACAGTTTATGAGGTTAGTTACAATATTTCTCAAGCTGTAGCAGAGTGATATCTTCATTTGCCTTTGATAATGATATATAACTAAATCAGAGCAGTTAATTAAGAACAGATTTAATGTTGTTCTGCAATGTTAAATAAGTGTTTGCTTTCTCTGTTAATTAATATTTATATGATAAATAAGTTAAAATGTATCAATGTTACTGTTGAATAAGAATTTTGTCAGGTATCAGTTAGTCTGGATTCTAATATGACAATTAGTACATTTGTTTGACTAAATAAAAATATGTCTAGAGCTGTAGTTAGTTAGCAGTGTTTATTAGGGAATGTTTGGATTAAGCTTTGTAGAATTAGATATAGTTGTTGTAGATTTTTTGCATGAGGTTTTTGTGTTAATTGGTAGAGTTAGAGTAAATTTAGGTACCCAGAATAGTTTAAAGAATGTGAAAAACCTATGTACATCCTGGTCCAGAGGGATAGTGGATAGGCACTGGTTAGGGATGGGATGTCAGGTTTGCTTCCAAACAACATATACTATGATAAGATACTTCAATCTAAGGTTGTCTTTTAATTTCGGAAATATAGGTATACGTTTGAAAATCTTAATATGTGGATAATAGAATCTTGGAATACTAAAGGACTCCAGAACATGAAAAAAAGGAAACTGTTTTTACATTTGTTTTTCCAGTCAAAAGCATGTTTCATTTTATTACAAGAAACTCATTTGACCAATGATCAGTGGGTTGTATTGAAAGACAAGAAATGGATTAGGGAGGTAGTGGCGGCGGAAGGGATGACGAACAGTGCAGGGGTGGCAATTATTGTTAAAAAACAATACCAAGAGAAAATTTTAGATTGTAAAGTAGACAAAGAGGGAAGGTGGTATCTGGTGATTCTTATATCCAATTCTTATGACAAACCTGTGTTACTTATTAATATATACGCCCCATGTACTAACCAACATTATTTTATAACTTCACTTTATTCCATCTTACACCAATATAATAATTGTTATATAATAATGGGAGGTGACTGGAATTCGTATCAAGATCCCAAGTTGGATAAATCAAGTTCATATAAGTTTTTTAATAAGCAGGCAGTGATAGCATACAGGAACTTAAAACCGATTTCAAACTATATGATCCATTTAAGCACACAAATACCCAAATGAATGCAGATAATTTTACTTTTTACTCAAGTTGTCACAAAATGTGGTCCAGAATTGATTTTTTTTTTAAATCTCAGATGTATTGATGTCTTCTGAGCCATGTGCTTCCATCCAGGCTTGACAGTTGTCGGATCACTCTAAAATTACATTATCATTAAATAAGTGTAACAGGAACAATAGGAGGCTTTGAGGGTACAATTGGTCTCTAAACCCATATTTACTAAGCAAAGAAGATATACTTAAAGAAGTTAAAGAGACACTTAAACGATTACTTCATAATCTCCCCAAACACCGACACCCCGCTGATATTGAATGGGCTACGACTAAAGCGCAAATAAGAGGAATTTTTCTTCAAAAAGCTACTTACTATAAAAAAATACAATTCAGGGAAATACAAGAATTGGAAACCAAAATTAAATTACTAGATCAGAAGTTAATGGGGAACTATAATAAACAAACCGAAACAGAATTATTAAAATGTCAGAAAGATCTGTTTTTATTACATAATAGTAAATTGTCATTTTATGAACAGAGAACTTTAGTAAAATATGCAAATCATATACAGACCCCCTCAAAAGCATTAGCACGTATTATTAATCAAACAAAAACACTGTTATTAATCTCTGAAATACACCATAATAATAGAACATATACTAATAAAGATGACATCATGAATACCTTTGAAACAATATTTAATCATATCTATGGTGAGCAGCAGGAACCTTTACTAAACAAAGTTAAGAAAGATTACTTACAGAAGATTACATTCCCGAGAATTGATAATGAGTTTCATATGGATTTAACTAAACCAATTTCATCGGAGGAGATAACAGAGATAATTAAGAACTGGAAACCCCACAAAGCTCCAGGGCCAGACGGTTTGGCCTCTGAATTTTATAAAACTTTTAGTGAGATTTTGAGTAGAATACTTCCATAGATATTTAACTACATAATTCAGAATAAAATTAATGATCCCCACTTCAATGCTTCAAAGACAATTCTTATACCTAAAGAGAATGTTGATTGTAAAAACCCAGACAACTATAGACCCATTTCACTCTTGAATATGGACATGAAAATTATGACATCTATCCTGGCAAATAGACTAAAGAGGGTAGTCAATTCAATAATCTCAGATGAACAGGCTGGGTTTATAAATGGGAGACAGACTACTGATAATACATTAACACTGCACACATTAATCTCCTACGCCAATTATAAAAATCTTAACATGTATGCACTTATAATTGATGCGCAAAAAGCATTTGATAGAGTTAATTTGGAATATTTATTTGATATTTTAGTATACTTTAATATACTCCAAGATTTAATTCTAACATTAAGGAAAATATACAACAACGCTTATACTAATTTATTTATCAATAAAGACTTCTCTAAAAGAATACAAATTAAAAATGGTACTCGTCAAGGATGCCCGTCATCTCCTATTTTATTTAACCTATATTTGGAACCATTATTTTTACACATCAAACAAAATATTTATTATAATCCCCCGATATTATATGGTACGAGGATAAATATGGCTGCCTTTGCAGATGATTTAAATATATATTGTACCACACCTGTTTCAGATACTAAGAAAATATTAAAATCAGTGGAAGACTTTGTGGAAGTATCTAATTATAAAATTAATTAAAAAAAAAACAAAATATTTCCGTTAAAGACGCCCACACCTTTTTCATTGTTACCACTGATAGGACAAGTAAAGTCTGAGGAAAGAACAAAATACTTGGGCATTGTTTTTTCAACTGACAATAGAGACTTTTTTGTGAACAATGTTAAAAGAATTTGGGATCAGATAACATCTGACTTAAAACGATGGAGTAACTTGAAATTACCAATAATGGCAAGAACCGCAATTATCAAAATGAATGTGCTTCCCAGAATATTATACATTTTCAGAGCTACGCAACTTAGAATTATGAGGAAGTTTTTTAAACAACTTCATATAGGACTAGGAAGATTTCTTTGGGAACCTAGGAAAACGAGAATAACGTATGAGAAATTGATGACTCCGAAAAGTAGGGGAGGTTTAGATTTACCAGATTTTGAAACCTATTATTTAATAATAAATGCTAACAGAATTTTAAGAGTGATTCACTTTGATAGATCCAGTCTGAGATGGTCACCCAATTGATCCTGACTCATAAACATGTAACTGGAGTGGGAATTATTTGTAAAGCATTACCCTTTTTAAATAAAGGAATTCTCAGTAAATACAACTTGATGGAACATGTTAAAGTATATGTAACTTCAGTTCAAAATCTCTTTACTTCTTTAAACCTGTTACAGTATATGATGACATTTCAACCATTCCACAAGAACCCAAATTTAACAATTGGTAATCAACTGATAGATTTAAAGAAATTCCCACTAATAAATGAGTTAACTATACTTGATTTATACCCCTTTCTTGGGGTGTCAATACAAGATATTTTAAGAGAAACGAATCTTCCTATTTCATATCTAATTATCATGAGGCAATTAAAAGATCTTACTATAAGTTATTTCAGTAACTTTAAAGTTAGAGAAGAAGACCTAAACATCTGCCGCAATTTATGGAAAAACTCTGAGACAAGACAGTAAATATATAACTGCCTCATATAAATTGATAAAAGAGGTGAAATATAACAAACACATTCTCCTATCTAATTACTGGAAGGAAAAATTAGTATTGGTCGATGACAGTAGGATTTTGAAAGCAATTAACTTAACACTAAAGTCAGTATCCCTACAAAAATGATTATTCACTCGATTGATGATTTTTAATAATGCGTACTATACTCGTCTTACTCTTCATAAATTTAACTCAAAGAACTCTCCTAAGTGTCTGTACTGTATAGATCAGACGGCTGACCTTTTACACATGTTCTGGAGTTGTAAATGCATTTTTAAACTTTGGAATTCTTTAAAGCTTCAATTACAAAAAATGGGCTACCAACACTCGACACTTTCTTGGGAATTTATGATCCTTCATATTCCCCCGAATAATTTAGATAAATCACAAAGGATCATACTTATAAATATTTGCTTATTAATGAAACTTTACATAGCAACAAACTGGTTGAACCCAGCCCAGACTTCTTGGGAAAATTTTAAAACGCTAGCAATAAGACATATTCTAGCACACAAATTATTAATTAAAGACCACAAGAAAAGTATAAATAACACAAAAGTATGGGAGCAAATCTTTAACATTGTGTTGGCCTAGAGGTTCCTATCCACTTTTTCTCAGGATGCATATTCGTGGTATAGATTCAGTTTAGATTAGATATAGATTATATTATTAATACAGATTGATGTTTTTCCTGTTGTATTACCTATCCAATAATTTATGTTAATATACAATGTTTTGTGTAACTGTTGGAAGCATTCATGTATATTTTGTAGATATGTAGTAGTTTTGTATTAGTATATTTGAAAAGAATAAAAGATGGATTATTGAAAATTATCTGCATCATGCTGATCTATCATATTTCTGGGTGATTTGGATAAGGTATCATCCAGATAAAGTAGTTTGCCTTTCGTATAGACCATTTTGAAGTTGTACTTTTGCAATTTGAGCATCATTCTTTGTAATCTAGCTGGAGCTGAACAAATAGGCTTCTTTAGAATAGTAAATAGAGGTTGGTGGTTAGTTTCAATCTGAATAACTCAACCATAGATATAATCATGAAACTTGGAACATGCAAATACTATTGCCAAAAGTTCTTTCTCAATTTGAGCATATTGCATTTCAGTTTGGGTAAGTGTTCTAGATGCATAGGCTACTGGTCTGCTCTCTTGAAGAATAACTGCACCAAGACCAAATTTTGAAGCATCATGGGAAAGAGTGACTGGTTTATGTACATCATAGTATCTTAATTTAAGTGGGGAGACAATTTTCAGCTTAAGGTCTTCAAATGCCTACTGGTGCTGTTCTAACCATGACCATGTAACACTGTTGCATATCAGCTCTCTTAAAGGTGCTGTCAACTCACTGAAGTCTGGTATAAACTTTACTAAGTACTTGACCATGCCTAGGAAATGTTGTAGAGCTTGAATATTGTCTTGTGCTGACATCTCAAGAATGGCTGCTTGCTTGGTCAGCCACAACTGGTAAATAAATGACCTACATATGTAACTTCTAGTAGTCTGAATTTGCACTTCAGGGAATTGAGCTTCATGTTTACTTCTTGTGCTCTGTCTAGAACTCTCTTTAGGTTTATGTCATGCTCTGCTTCACCATCGCCTCCAACCAATAAATCATCTACTATTATGGCACAAGGATAACCCGAAAAAATTTGCTCCATTGCATGCTGGATGACTTCACTTGCACAATTTATACCAAATGGCATCCTAAGGAATCTGTATCTGCCAAACAGGGTACTAAAAGTGGTTAGTAATGAGGATTTGCAATCAAGCATCACTTGCTAAAATGAACTTTTTGCATCCAAGACAGAAAAAACAGTAGCATTCAGTAATAGAGCTGCAACCTCTTTGACTGTATGCATTGGATGATGCAGTCTCCTCAATGCTTTGTTCAGATCTCTTGGGTCAATACATATTCTGATTTCTTCTGAGCCTTTTATGTGAGCTGCTACCATGGATGACACCCATTCAGTTGGTTCTGTAACTGGACAAATTACACCTTGCTGTACCATTTTATCCAGCTGAGCCTTGACTTTATCCTGCATAGCTATCAAAACTTTTCTTGCTGGTCTGACTACTGCAGTGACCTCTGGGTCTAACTTTATGGAGTACACAACTGGAAGTTTGCCCAACTTGTCATTAAAAACATCAGCATACTCTGAGAAAATGGCTTCAGAAAAATTGGAACTAGGATATGCACTTATGTGATGAACTTCTTTGGTAAAAGAAAGCAGACTCATTCTCAAACTGTTTTTGAAACACAATAGAGACTGTACTGGTCTTCAGACTACATAGAATAACAAGCTGTAACTGTTCTTAGCCAAATAACATGAAAGCATCACCAAGCCTTCGGTTTGAATTTTTTCACATCCATAAACAACAAGTTTTGCATTACTGGACACATTGAGTTGTTCATTAGTCCTCACATTAGCAAATGTGTCTGCTAATATAATATTACACTTTGAACCAGTGTCTACTTTAAGCTCTGTGGATTTACCATTGATCCAGACTGTACAAAACACTTTGTTCTTTGCCAACAAATTGACTGCATCAGCTCTTTCACCAATCACTGATAAACCATCTACATAAAAAGTGGACTGCTGCAACTCTGATCAATTTGCTTTTTTGAGTGACCCTTCTTTACAACTGTGTGGGGTTTACTTGATTTGCAAAACTTTTGATAATGGTTCCATTTTTTACACTTGTGACACTGCTGATCAAATGCTAAGCATTTCTCTCTTTTAGACTCGTGATTGGCACCACAATTGTGACAGTTAACAATAAAGCTGGACTTGGGTTTTGCTAATTCACGTTTGTACTGCACTGAGCATGCTCCTTTAACTGAAATGGTCTTCGAACTTGCTGGAAAACTACGTGGTTTCCCTGGTGAACCAGCAGGTGTTGTGGCTGCCATGTGCTTAGGCCTACTTCTGTTTGCCTTGTGTAGCATGCTGTCTACATTTGCTCTGGAGCCTACTGAAACCATGCTCTTGTCACTGGCAAACATACTTGCATGTTTTTCTGTAATTTCGCAGTGGCTTTACTCAATGTTAAATTACTATCACAAAGCAAAATCATTCTCACAGCAGCACTATTAATACCACACATGAGCCTGTCTTTTATTAACTCATCTTTTAAGTCACCAAACTGACACATTTTGGCTTTGATTCTCAGGTCAGTTATATAAGCTGCAAAAGTTTCCCCTGGTTTCTGATCTTTCATGTAAAGTAAATGCCCCTCTAATGCAATATTTGTCAGGGGGTTATACATTTCACTGAATTTGCACTTCAAACACTTCACTTGATACAGCCTGTACAACAATATGATGATTTTCACCTTCTCCCTCATATACTTCTGGTGCATACACAAATGAACATTCTCTTTCAATGGCCTCTCACCCAGCTAGGTTTAGCAAATTGAATTCCTTGGTGCATGTATCTTTATCTGGTTAAGCTTTTGTATAAAAATATTGTACGCTTGCTCAAATATTCTGCAATTCTCTGCAGTATTATGATCAAATACAAGTATTAAGGGCTTTCGAAATCCATCTGCCATATTAACACATACCAGCGAAGGGTTTTGCAAATAAGCATGAACACATACACATACACATATGCCAGAAATGTATGCCAGTATTTGTAACTTTGCTCAATAACATAATAAGCCTCTGTATAACTGAACTTTGCAAAATAAGTCTCTTAAGCACTGTTATACTCTTGAAATTATTATACTGCAAGAAATCACATCTTATCACTTTAAGAAACATTTCAAATAACTGCATGATGCAAGTGAACTGGGCAAGAGAAGCTCAGAGTCAGTAACATTTAGAAGTAATTGCACTTTGCGAATATATAGTACACAGCACACTGAAATTTCCCCAAAATGGTGGTACCTTGCTAGGCAATTCCTTGCAATGCAAGAAACACTCTGTAATGGCGGCACTTTGCAACTAGACGCACCCAGCCCAAGAAACTTTTCAAAATGGCTATATTTTGACTGTACTTCACAAAATAGTTGCACTTATACACAAATAAACTCTTCAGAATACATGTGCAGTAATAAGCATACACTGTAAGCACTTTTTACACACGTTGAGAGAGTTTGTATAACTCTAGTTATGCCCTTGATACAATACAAAGTCGTAGTTATGCCAAAACACAGCACTTTGCCAAAAACTTACAGTTGCCTTGCTTTATTTTATGCTTAATATGCCCTTTTTGCCCTTATTATATTCATTTTGCTCATTTAATCTCTTTTCATGCCTATTGTACTTTTCTTGTGTTTGTTTTACTCTAAACATGCCATTTTGCCTCTGACACATTTGCTTTGCTTTAAATATACTAGTTTTGCTTTTCTGATAATCATTTCATCACGTATAAGCATTTTACCTAGTTAATAAACCTTTTGTGCCTCCTGCTTGTCTAATAATGCAATTTGTACACTTGTAATGCTCCGTTTTGTCTTTTTTACAAAATAAGCAGTTTGTGTGAATTCTCATTTCCTTTGATTCTTTTCTGGCTCTTTTTCATGCTCATTTCTCTTAGTTTACCTTCACTGACATCTCTGCACCTCATGACTCCGAATGTTATTATCTGGAGTCACTCTCCTACTTTGGACAAAATAGGAGTCTTCATGGGTTCTGTTCAAGCAGCTTTATTGTATACAAACACATCATGATAGAAGTTTACTGACTTTAACTTAAGTAACTTATATACAAACTAAGTACTGCGATCATACATTCTCACTCTCTGACTGCACTCTCAAAATGTCACTGAAAATAGCATGTGCCTGGTATTTATATGTGCACGTTCAGTCCTTGATATGCTTCTTAATGATACAGCACATACACTCTGATCTACAGGTATAATGTGATATTACAGAGGATAGAGCAGGACAGGAAAGGGGTTGTAAGAGGAGAGTATGAGTCATTTGCAGGTGAGAGTGAAGCAGGTGCTGGGAGAAGTCAAGCCACTGGAGTTGTTTTAGTGCATGTATACATATATGTATACATATATATATATATATATATATATATATATATATATATATATATATATATATATATATATATATATATATATATATATATATATATATATATATATATATATATATATATATATATATATATATATATATATATATATATATAGAGAGAGAGAGATCTATATATATAGATATATCATCCATTCGTTATGCTGCATGTTTAGATTGGAAGATTGTTTTGTTGAACTGCTGGTTAGAACAGAATGCTATCATTTGTTTTAAGAGATTGTTATACAGTGGGGAGTGGGATTTTTCCCTTCCCTACCAATTTGTGATCTTGGAGTTTTTATATATAATTAGTAGGGGGTGTGTGGTCCAGGAGGCTTGTCCTCTGCATAAAACACTATTTTTTTGCTGATTAATTGAATTTCAGCCATTTGTAGTTGATGCTGATTTAGTGAGTTGGTGATGTAAGGAAATATATCTCGCTCTCTCTTTCTATATATATATATATATATATATATATATATATATATATATATATATGTATATGGGTCTACTTCTAAATTTCAAACTTTCACAAGTTCATATTTCTTGTGGATGAGATCATAAAAATCAAACTTGTGAAAGTTCGAAATTTAAGTAAAAAAAAGTTTACATTTTTGCAGGGGGGCAACCTCTTGCATCACCACACCCCCCCTGCTAATTAAATATACCAAACAGATCACACTACAGTTAGGAAAATGGTAAATATACCATTCCTTGCATTATGGCGATCTCCGTTTAAATGGTTCGAACTTTCACAAGTTTAATCTTATTGTCTCAACCATAAGAAATCTGAACTTGTGAAAGTTCAAAATTTAGAAGTAGAGCCATATATCTATATCTATGTATATATATATATATATATATATATATATATATATATATATATATATATATGCATAATCTCCTGTATAAATAACCAAATGATCATAAAATGATTGAAACCTAACTGTCAAGAACTTAAACATCAATCCCCAACTATGGGGAAAAAACACACTTTTTTGCAGGGGGGGTAAGCCCCTTGCACCACTTATGTGGAGGGGCTGCACCATCCCCACACCTCCTACTAATTATATATACCAACTCCAAGATCACACTACAGTGCGGAAAAGAACATTTTCTTGTACTGGCAAAGCTGGTAAATTTCAATCAGCTGATATTCGAATAGCTTTACTTATTTTACCAGAAGTCAATGACTTTCTGTTTAAACAGAAAGTTGTGCTTATTTGCATATCTATCTATCTATCTATATATATATATATATATATATATATATATATATATATATATATATATGGGTCTACTTCATAACATTGAAATTTCCTAACATTGAATTTCATAACACTGAGACCATAACATCGAAAATTCAAAACACTGAAAACCCAAAACATTAAAAACTCAGAACACTGAAACTACATTGCACAAGTAAATAAGATCCCCTCTTCCTACAACAGCACCTAACTAACAAATACACTTTCTACTACGTTACACCGACAGAGCCCCCCACACCCCCCATAAATTAAATATATGAACTCCAAGATTGCACTACAGTGGAAAAAAAAATAATATCCTAACCTCAGTGTGTGCCCTCGTGCAGAAATGCAGAAGAAAGTGTATTTGTTAGTTAGCTGTTGTTATAGGTGGAAAAGATATTATTTACATATGCATTGCAGTTTTAAATGTTGTGAAGCACACTTTCAATGTTCTGTGTTTTCAAAGTTTTGAGTTTTCAGTGTTTTGAGATTTAAATGTTTTGGTCTCAATGTTATGAAATTTAACATTATGAAATTTTAGTGTTATGAAGTAGACCTATATATATATATATATATATATATATATATATATATATATATATATATATATATATATATATATATATATATATGTTCACTATGAAATTTCGAAATCCCAAAATCTCGAGTTTCAGAATATCAAGTTCAGAATCTCGAGATCTTGGAATCTCAAAATTGTGAACCCCCCCCCCCCAAACACCACTCAACACACTAAAACGTGTGTATGCAGGGGGCAAGCTCCCCTGCACCCCCACTTCCCCTGCAACTTAAATATTCCAACTCCGAGATCGCACTACAGAAAGGACAAGGTAAATCTCCTGGGTCGAGCTGTATGCCGATCTCAGTTCTGGATTTCAACGTTTTGAAATTTCGAACATATGATCTTCGATCATATGAAATTCGAAGTTTTGAGCTTCTAAATTCTGAACAGAACGGAACTTCTCCAGTTGCCATAAACACTGCTCAGAATTGTCAGCATGCATACTATTTTCTGATTTACTTTTGAAGTGAAGGCAGACATGTTTTAAATTTAAAGCTTTTAATTTAAATATCCTTTGCTAACCAGGTTACTCCCACTAGGCTAGTAGAGTCTTTTCAAGGAGGACACTGGGTGGTAGTTATACTACTAGAGGAAATTTGTCCAGGGAATTTGGGAACTTCCTCCTACTCTTGTTGATAGTTGAGGTAGATGAAAAGATCTCATAGCACCTTCCATTAACACAAATAGATGGATCGTCAGTTTAACATCTCTTTCAAGGGATGAAACATTTAGGAGTGCAGTATCTCCTATGGTCCTATACCCAGCATCATTATTTGATTTTGTACATTTTGAAATCATCTGGGTCTCTCTTAGTCATAAATATTTAGGTGTCGATATTTGTCCCAACTTTCAACTCAGGTAAAATAAACTGGCAACTCCAGAGCTAAAGTGATGTTGAATATTGACAGATGGGCTAATCTTTGCCTTGCTTAGTAATGTCAGTGTTTTCAAAATGAATATTCTGTCTTCTTGTTCCTAGACTTAATGCCTCTTATCTTTCTCAACAATACAATTAAGTCAGTTTAACAATTCCTTTGGAGAATTAGGCATTCAGGAAATGCTTATATTGTTTTGTGTCACCCACTTTCTGAAGGTGGCGTCCCAGCTCCTAACTTCAAAGTCCTGTACTGGCGTCATAATATAATTGTTCTTCTGGCTACTGTTAGACATGCCAAGAATAATACACTTCCTTCCATCTGCTCTAAACTGAAAAAATACATTTTAATTCTACAGTGTTAGTGCTGAAATCATCTATGTTCATCATTTTGATCACTGCTGTGGTAGCCTTACCTATACAGGTTATATTTTGGCAAGGATATAACATCTTGCCAGCTTCAAAAGCTTCAGGGCACCTTCCACATGCCCAAACTCCAAGGTAGCTTGAGCTGAGCTGACTAAAAGAAATGTTTGGGTGCCAAGTCTTTTAGATTTTTACTGCCATTTAAAAGTATGCTCATCTAAGGCCTTTGAGAATTGACAGTCAGCTTGGTGGTGTTGTTCCTTTGCTGTGTTGATAGTTTCCTTTGGGAAAGAAAATTCCAGTTTCAAACTATTATTTACATTTTATCACTTTCCTCTTCAGGAAAGTTATTTTAAAGCTAAGAGTTTTGTATTTTAATAACTGTCAGAAGACTACACTGTACTTTTAAATGGGATCTCTCTTTTGTCCTGTCAGTTTAAAAGCAGTGCAAAGTAATTGAAAAACATTTTTTTTTCTATGTAGAAATTGTGCATATTTTACTTTTTGGGGCTGGCAAAGTGTTTTAAAGTGCATTTTACTGTGCTTTCTGTGGAAAAAAAGTGGCTTTTATGGACTTGTAGTGTATTACTGGCATTTGCTGCTTGTCTTCCCTGGGAAAGAGACACCATTTTTGGCTTGATCATGGAACACGCTACCAGTTCCATGTTTGGTCCTTCTTCCAGCTACAAAAAGAAAAAGTTAAACAAACAGCCTTTGCCATCACAGCAGGCTAGCAATTTGCCTCAGCCATAAATTATAATTCTACTCTGGCCAGTTGTTTTACCTCTGACCACTCATCTTTTAACCAAGATCTCTCTGGTGTAATACCTAAAGCCACTATGGACTAGGGGTTAGCCACATCCTCTGTGGCTTTTGGGGTCCCCTCAATCGGCAAGGGAGAGCCACTCTTGTTGATCCTGAGAGAGGTAACAGAGATGCTCTTCTCATCACTGGGGAAGCTGTTGTTGTAATTAATACAGCTGGCCCCATTATTCCTGTGAAAAAGAAACAAAACTAAGCATATGTATACTCCTCACATTTTCTTTGAGACGAATAGTTTACTGAG
The DNA here is from genome assembly GCF_019279795.1 of Protopterus annectens. Taxonomy (NCBI): domain Eukaryota; kingdom Metazoa; phylum Chordata; order Ceratodontiformes; family Protopteridae; genus Protopterus; species Protopterus annectens. The sequence goes on from NC_056745.1 coordinate 1,077,103,202, forward strand.
TCTGGGTTTAGGCTTAATTTACAATATTGATCCTTCTTGTAAAGCAGTTTCTGGTAAAAGAAAGTAGGATACCTCTTTTCCTGAAGATATTCAATATTCTGAATCTGAACAGGAAGATGAAAGGACTGATACAAGGTATTCTCTTCAGGTTTCTGATTCAGATTCAGAGTAGGGTTCAGTTTTATGATTCTCCATGTGTGTGTGTGTGGGGGGGTTCTCTTTCTCTGAGATTATTACTAGAATGTGCCAGTGTTTTCCATGTGAGAAGACTGAGGTTTCTCAGTCCCTCAGAAAATACAATAAATTGTTACAGAAGGAATTTTCAGAATCTACGTCTACCTATTCCTGTTGTTCTGCTTACTTTATAGGAAGTGTATATTATTGCCTGCAATTTTCCAGATATTCAGTCAGCTGCATCTAAAAAGTCTGATAGGATATACAAAGTCTCTCAGTCTTTTAAGTTTTTATACCCTATCCCCATACCTGACCCAGCAGCTATAGCTTTAGTTAATCCCACTGCTGCTAAACACTTAGTTAATTCCAGTCCTACTCTTTCTGATAAACATAGGAAAATTATTGATAAGTATAGGAAAAACTATATACTCCTGCAACTCAGATATTCAGAATTTTGAATTGTCACACTCATATGTTAACGTTTGTTCTAACTAATTGTTAAAGTTTTAGGAATATCTTATCTGCCGTTTCTTCTTGTAGGAAAATCTGTTTAAATAATTTAGTTTCTTCTATTGCACAGGTTGCTGCTCATTGTTTGCAGTGTGTGTATGATCCTACTGATACATCTTCCAGGGCTATGGCCACTGGTGCTGTTTTGAGGAGATTTGCATAGCTGTATTATCAGAATCTCCCATACTATGTTAAAAATGAGATTTCAAATTCTCCTTTGGATAGAGATTTAATTTTTGGCCTCTCTGCTGTAGAGGTGATCAAAAAGTATGATGAAAGTGGTAAGCTGATCCAAGGAATCCCTTAAGATTGTTTAGCCCTCCTTTTCCAAATTTTCTAAGAGATTCTCTAACTCTTTGTCCAATTTTGGCAAAAGCAGGAAAAAGGCTCAACAAGATACAGATAAACAGACTTTTAAGAAGACATGAAGAGGAGGTTCCAAAAGAAGCTTTGATTCCCTCAAAACTAAGGACAGTCTAACAACTCTGAATAACTATTTAGGAGACCTTGAGGCTCCTTCCCACCTTGACTGTTTTGTTTTTTTTCTTCCAGAAAGTCTGAATCTCCACTTTCCTCTTTGGCAGCAGATAGTTTCAGATAAATTGATTCTGAAGATCATTCATCAAGGTTCAAGATGGCACTGAGAGGAAATTCTTCCATTCCAGGGAGTCATTCCTCATCCTTTAGATCAGACTATTTTGTTTCCACTGATTATTAATCACGTACTTTACCAAGGAGTGATAGAACCAGTTCATCCTTTCCAGGTGGGGAGGGGTTTTTATTCAAGGATGTTCTTGCTATTAAAGAAAGAAAATGCCTGGAGATCAGTTCTGGATCTTTCTTTCCTAAACCTGTTTGTGATCATCCAAATTCAAAATGATGTAATTTCACAACCTGTTACTGCTTCTTCCTCTTTCAAGTTTCCCAGTTACTCTAGACTTAAAAAATGCTTATCATCACATCCTTATTCATCCAGACATCAGCTGTTTCTTAAGATGTTCAGTGGCTGGATCACATTATCATTTCTCTGCCTTACCCTTTGGACTATCCACTGCTCAAAGAGTCTTCATAAAGTTTCTTTCTCTGGCTATAACTCATTTCAGGCTTCATGGTATCCACATTTTTCTATATTTAGACAACTTGATTATCTTTTCAGAGTCATTTTCAAAGTGTCAAGAATCTCTCTTTCTCTCTGTCTCTTGGGAGAAAGATCTCTTACACATGTTGGTATTCCAAACGAACATTCAAAAATCTTCATTGACTCCTTCCCACAGGATACTGTTCCTGGGGTGTCTGCTAGACAGAACTTTTCTTCCTTGGGAAAAAAATAGATCTAGATCTATTTCTAAGGAGATCCACACAAACTTCAGTCACTGCAAGATGGAATATCTCAGGATTTTTTGTCTTATGGGTTCTATGATTCTTATGATACTCATGGCAAGACTCCACATGAAAAAGATGCAGTGGTATCTGAAATATCTTTGTTACCAGCACCAACACCATTTATCTTTTCAAAACCCAGTCCTGGGATTTGTCAGAAGAGAAATCATTTGTTGGAGACAACAGATATCCTTAAATCTAGGTCTCCCCTTTTCCCTTCCTGTTCCACAGCAGTCAATCACCACAGATGCCTCAGACTTTGCTTGAGGAGCAGTTTCAGGAGGGATAAAAGAGCAGGATGTGTGGACACTAAGGACAGATGCAAGCGCATAAATATCAAAGAGATGTTTGTCATAATCAAGGCACTCAACTTGCTGAATCATCTTGGTCCTTGAAACCTCTTCAAGTTTGTCCAGATAACACCACAATCAAGTGGTAGATCAACAAGCAGGGAAGAATTAGGTTATAGCCCCTTTGCAGATTAGTTGTGGTAACTTGTGATATAGCTTCACAGCACCGTCTCACTCTGTAGGCATCCTACATTCTGTTAGAACAAAACTGTGTGGCAGATAAGCTAAGTAGGACCAGAGCAGATATTTGTGAATGATAACTAGATCATAGGGGGGGGGGTGGTCTTCCAAGTTTTGATCTAGCTGTGGGAAATTCCTCAAGTAGATATCTTTGCCTCCTGTTGGAACAATCAACTGGAAAGATTCTGTTCCTGGACTCCATATAAGAAGGCCTAGAAGACTGGGATTGTGACAATATGGTTTGTTGTAATTTATATAAATGCACAATTGTCTATGTCATCAGTGATAATTTAATAAAGATGTTTCTTGTTTAAAAAAAGAGTGTTCCTGTATGCTTTTTCATCCTTTCCACTAATATCCAGGGTATTTCTGAAGATACAAAATTAATCTCCCAAGGTCATTATGGTGGCTCCATTCTGGCCAAGGCAACTGTGGATTTCTCTTCTTTTGGAAATGGCCTGGGACCACAGGCTTTCACACAGACTGGATATACTCAAACAAAAACAAGGGGTTTTCATACCCCCATAATCAATCAATGTCAATTGACTACCAGGATGATAAGATCTTAATTCCTTTTACAAACCTGTTTACTGAGGATGTCCAGCAGGTACTAATGATGGTAAAAGACCCTGCTATTTGAAAACAATATATTGGCAAATGAAAACGGTTTCCAAGTACATGGAAAAAACATAGCCAGCACCCATTCAGGGCTAGCTATTCTGTGGTTTTACAATATTTGTGTGCATTACTATCCTATGGCCTTTCTTATTCCTTTATCTGTGTTCATTTATTGACTCTTTCAGCATGTCTGCCTATAGATCTTAATCTCTCAGTGTAGTTTCATGTCAAAATGTTTTTAAAAGGAGTTTTCACAACAGACCTGTAAGTAAACTAGTGGCCCGTTGTTGGGATTGTAACTTTGTATTACAGAAGCTAACACTTGTTCCATTTAAGCCAGCAAACCTGACTGACTTGAGGTTTTTAATATGGAAAACAATTTTACTGATTGCTCTGACCTCTGCAAGAAAAGTATCTGATTTGCATGCTCTTATGGTGAGTCAACCCCATCTTATTTTTAACAAGGATAGTGTTTCCTTGATAATTTATCATTCTTTTAAGTCAAAATTGGTATCCAAGTTTACTTTAAGCCAAACTATCCATCTCCCAATTTACTTTCATTAACCTAAAAATGAAATAAAAAAGATACTCCACACCTTGGATGCCAACAAGACAATTCAGGTACTATCTTGACAGAAATAAATCATTCAGATCTTTGATCAATTGTTCATTTTTTGTGAAAGTAGATGATGGAACAAACTGTAACAAAACAGACTATTTCCAAATGGTTGTCTAAGGCTATTACCTTCTGTAATACTCACCATAACAAAACTATTCCAGTCAGGGCCAAGGACCACTCTACCAGGACCTTGGCTTCATCTATGGCTTTTTGTAAAGGGTTGGATTCTAGAAGCATTCTAGAAGCTGCTACTTGGTCCACTGTACATACTTTTACAAAGGCTCAATAAACATGATGCCTTCTCTAGGTCCAGGTTACTTTTTAATAGGATAACTCTCTATGGGCTGCTGGACTCTTCTCCTTTCACCTCCCAAAATGTAGTAATCTGGGGTAATCTACAGTGATCAACATGATGAACACATTTCAGTTGTTTAAGTAAATTTACCATAACAGCAGATGTTCAAATGATCATTCCTGCTTCCCTCCCTCCATCCCCATTATTTTTTGGAGTTTTTTTTTTTATTTACCAGGATGAAGATATTTATTTATTTATTTATTTATTTATTTATTTATTTATTTATTTATTTTGTTGTCCCTAGCATCATCCTTTCAGAGTTCAGCCTCCAGCTCTCTATTGGCAGGAAAGCCCTGAAGTGATTGCTGATCAAACTTGTCTTTAGTCAGCTCAGTTCAAGCTTTCTGATAGTTTGAGGATGCGAAAGGTACCCTGAAGTTTTAGAAGCCAGATGGCTATTATATCCTTGGCAGGATATAACACATATAGCTTAGGCTACTGCAGCAGTGATCATTCAAACATCTACTATTATGGTAAGTTTACTTACAGAACTGTACTATTTTATTATAACTTCTGGATTACCTGGTAATTTAAAGCATTTCAGCTATGGAATTTCAATTAATTTTCTCTTATCTTTAATGTCATAGCCTTTGCCCAAACACAGGTATGGCTAGTTTATTCTTCACAGTTATAAGTTATGAGATATGTGAAAAGATGTTCCATTAAAAAACAAACAAAAAGGTGTAGTTGTAATAACTTAATTAAACATAAATCCCATAGGTCTGAGAACTATTTAAATTACTAAACAAACCACACACACACACACACACACACACACACACACACACACACACACACACACACACACACACACACACACATATGGGAAGAATGTGAGAAATTTCCAATCATTTATTCATCAAATATAGACACAGTTTAAGAAATGCATGTTCTCCATTAGTTTTTACATTAGAAAGACACATTTTTGGCTAGTATTGTCTATGAACACCATTATTTGATAATAAAGAAGCACAACTATAGTCTGTTGGCCAAACACAGCTGGATATATAGAAATGCCTCCAAATCCATCTGCATTTTGAATATAAAAACCCTGAAATGAGTCATGATTCACCTAAAAAAAATTAATTAGCAAGGCAATTCAGGTTTAACGACTGGTTGTCACCAGGTCTAAATAAATAAGTCTCCATTGAGAGTATCCTCAAATTAAGGCAGCTGACCAATCAGAGGTATTACTGAAATCCTGCCTGGTTTATCTACTGAAGAACTACACCAACAATGAAAACAGCATATCCTTTCTGTGATCCTCAGAAAATGGCATTGTAAATGGCACAATAGTAGAGAAGACAAAGGCATTTCAATAAGTCAGTTCCAAGTCTAAACCCTGATAAATACATGACAAATACTATTTTTCTTAAGGGCAAGACATGGCTGTTGATACAATTAGCTAAAATCACAGCAAGTATCAGGTCATTTAGATCTGTTCACAGTACTAGAAATCTGTTGCCTATGTTGAATTAAATGTAGGTACCTACTAAGCTGAGTGATTGTTAATCCCACCCACTTCACTTCATATGCCATCAAACCCATCAATCTTGCCTCCATGGATGATACACTGTGTTTCCAATAATCCCAAGGGGCAGACATCTAATTGTTTTCATAAAACTTCTGTGTCAGCTCATGCTCTGATTAGGTAAATAAAGGATTAGAAAGTATTTTAAATTCTTCTGTCAGGATTGCTTTATAGTTTAAAGACAGCAAATTATTAAACCTGGATTATTTGAAGTATAGGCTCAGTTTAGGAAATGTGTTTTCTTGCACCTTTGTGAGATAAGGTAAACAATTGTATTTGCTTTGTTAAAAGTTATTAATGCAGTTCTTTATCTTTTCTGTCTGCCAGCTATCTGCCCTCCTATAATCAATTTGCCAACTTATTTCCCCTTGAGACAAGTGCTGATCATATGAGACATTATCCAAGCAGCTAAAATCATTTCTACCACAAAATGGTTGACATACCTGCTTACTTGTGCAAAGTGCTGCTCCTTCATCCATCCATTCATGTGTACGTGCCTGCTCCCATATATATATCTTCCAGAAAGCTCAGTTTAGCTGAATTTGGCAGAACTAAGCACATCTCTCCACTTCACTGCTTTTCCCTGCACTACCTCTTTGCATAGGGAGTCAGTGTGTGAAAAGACTGGACAACTGTCTATTCTCAGGATAGGCAAGACAAGATTATTCACCCACCTTCCCACCCCCCCCCCCCTTGCTTAACTACTTCAGTACTAAGATCTGTAATCAAACCCAGGTCATATAGGTCATTGTCAGAGCTTCATTCATCCCTGACTGTGGTCAAGTGATTGTATTGTAGAATTAAATGATGTCATATCTATAATACCATTTATCACAAATTGTTTCTCAAAATCACCATGCATTTAAACAAATATGAGAAATTTGGTCACTGGCTCAAAAATAGCCTGAGTATTGCATATAGAACTATTACTGACAGGTGATTATCATTCAGAACAACTATCATACCTTTAGTAAAGTTTCCCAGAAATATAATTTTTTAAAACAAATCTTTTACTTGTAAGTTTTTCAGCAAAATATGTGCTGAGGTTAGTAGATGTGCAAAATGTGGATTTGTAGGAAACCGGGAAAATACTCCTTTTACTTTAGAACATGGATTAGGTGTGGGCACTGCTCCTACCAGAAAATCATATCCTTCTTCCAGGTGTCAAGTGTCAACAAAGGCCTTAATAACATATTGAACATATTAGCATTATCTGGACTTAGATATTTACTCAAATTGTGGAAACAAGCTGTCATACAAAACATGTAGAATGGACTTAAAAACTGAGAATTAACTATTTATCTTATAACAAGGTTCAACGGCAAAACTGACCATCTACTGTACCAGACAATATTTATAACAACTTGCTCTATCTTCCAAATAGGGAAACAGCAAATAGAAGAGTGTAGTTGAGGTATGAACTCTGTCACAGTTTTTTTTCACTTATAAAGTAATACTTAAACATAAGGAGTAATTAGACTTGCCTTCAGTTTTCTTCTTTTCTATTCCAACATGTCCTTGCCATCTTTGGTTAAGAAAACAGAGTTATGTACCTTCTTAATCCTTTTACCATTTTAATAATAATTTTATAAAGTGTGCAGCAATTTCTGTTTTATTTTAAAAGCTATCTATACTTTAGCCGTACCATTATCTGTTCAAATATTGGAAGAAATATTCATTCACACAATTACTAACTACCTGCTTCCCACAATTCCAGGTCACTGAGAACCTGTGCTTATTCTGGCAATGAGATTACAGAAGGCAGAGGAGACAATCCTGAATAGAAGGCCAGTCCTTCATAGGAAGCACATACCCACTGCCACACAGTACACAAAGGTACAAATCATGTGGAAAGATGGTAATTCACCTATGGCATATCATTGGCATGCAGGAGGAAATGATAACACTTAGCAAAAATCTACACAACTCTGTGCAAAAAGCATACCATTAAAGAACTGTGAGTCAGCAATGTCAGTCACAACACAAATTTACTGTTTTAATGGAAACACCATTAAAACATATTAAGTTACCAAAATATATATAATTCTTGATTGTAATAATATCCTTAGTCAGATGTTGCTTTCTAATGTTTAAAAGATCAATGAGTTTCTTGAGCAATGAAGATATTACATCTGCATAAGAGTTCTTCAATTCATTGCAAGCCTAAAGTCTTAATCACTGCTACTTATTTAAAAAAAAATAAGTTTAGACGACAAAACAGATATCCTGGAATAAAACTGTCTAGTTCTTATGCACTAACATTTGATGGAAATGTATTTATATATACATTAATTGCAAAGGTTATTATTAAAGTATTCCAGGTATATCAAAACTAACATACTTGTCATCTCTCATTTACCCTTGTTAAACTTAACTCAGGAATTTCAGGAAGTACTGAACTAAGAAGTTTACAGAAACATGATTGTGGAAGGGATATTAGTTTCTGAAAAAATAATTTTAGTTGATACTGAACTTTACAATAGTTTCTTTTTGACTTTATATCACAGTTGCTTATATTCCCTATGTCACTCTGTAATAGTAAAGTATGAATACTGATTTTCTTTTAATTTCTCTCTGTCATTTACAAATTTTAAGTCTCCATAGTAATTCTCTAATACCAATATTTACAAGTGCGTCATACTTGTTATTCATTGATACATGATATAACATATTAACATTCTCTGTAACTAATTTAAAAATATATTTAAAATGGTATGGTTCTTCAAAACTTGACCTGATTGCACTTGGGTTGATAGGTCTCATTTTTAATCTTGAAATAAGTCAAAGCAAGATCAAATAAAAAGACGATAGCAATAGCATTTCTACTTTCAGGCATAAAATAACTTATTAGAAAGAAACCTAAAGTCTGTCCAGTAAACATTTGATTTGTCATAACGTTTATGTTTTTGACCTTCTACACATACAAAGAGTATTCCAGCTTCATGTAAATATAAAAATCAAAAGCAGTTTCAGTTTGAGTGTTGGAATATGATATTATTTAATTTGACAGCATTTTTTTTTAAATACCTGCCAATAACAGTGAGCAATTAATAATCTGGGTTATAATGTCTGAAACTCCTAACAAAAAATAATTTCTTGGTAATTTATACATGCAGCACAAACACTAAAGCCAATTCATTTTTCATGGTCTCTGTTGTAATTAAATTATTACAGTCATGTAACTGATTTCTCTCTCTTTCTGTCTCTCTCCCCCCTGGATTCTCAAAAGCCTGCACGGAGTGCAAGATGAATGCAGTAGCTCACACAGTTAATATGTCTGCCATGCGATCCAGGAACAGCCGGTAGGAGCGTGCATGAGAGCTACAGCACTAATCTTGCACGGACTAAGCCCTGGTATGCAAACCACCTCATTTTCTGGAGAAATCCATGCAAATTACATGATATTGCAATCCAGGAAGCTTGCAATAGTCTGTGCAAGACAATTGCAATCTACAGAAATGTATTCAGATACTAACCGAGTACATTTCTGCATATTCCAAAACGGAGTTATGACAGCTCCAAATAAAGGCTGCATATTATTGAGGAAACATGCCAATGGCCAAGTAGAAGGTCATTGGCAGTGCAAACTGTTTAAAAAATTAATAAAACAACTTTAATTTTGTTTGCGCCAATCTTGGCTGTTTAACCATAGGCCAGCAGCGTGCAAACGGGATCGGGGGGAAAATAATAAAATACACTGGAAATGACCATTCTAACAAAAATCAGTATTCTGCCATGCAAGTCAATGGCAGGCAAAAGACAACTTGGCCAGTGAGTAGTGGTTGCTAAGGGGGGAGGCTCAGTGTGGGACTTGTAACTATGCATTAGTAGGCAATCCTATGCAAATGAGGGAAAGGTTAGTGAAGCCCAGATTTTCCCAGGGTGTGAGGCAGGTCCCAAGAGTGTAACAGTATAAATAGCTGGGTGCAAGACTAGGATATAGGTGACACCATGGGGGTGTGTGTCAGGCATACTGTAAGCGGATTGGAGACCTGTGGCTCGAGATTGCTCCTAGGTTAGCACAGCTAAGTCAGAGGTGTGTCTAAACCTGCCTAGCACACTTTACAAAGTGTAAGCGGGCGTGCACACTGTGCACCGGGTCCTACAGGAAGAAAAAGGAAGTTAAACCAGGAAAAAGCAGCTCTGTGCACATATGAGCACTGTGGTTGCGCAGCGCACACACGGGCTTAAACAGGAAGGCAATGGGAAGGGAAAACAGCAGTAGGAAGGTAATCAAGGAGAACTAGCTTAGCTGACAGGTGAAATGTATCAGAATCAGCCAATTACATAGGCAGCAGACCAGCCCAGCCCAGCACACCACTATAAACTATGCAAACACCTTCACTCTTGTTTTTCCCAAAAACCCTGCACCACCGGTGTATAGAGATGGGGAAATTTTACAAAACAAAAGCAAGAGAAAAAATGTTATGGGCTGCTTTTGCTATCATAAACCAGCATGTGCAAGAGGCTGAGGGTGGTGATGATGTGAATGCTGCTGAGCAACCCACAGTGAGGAGATGGAGAAGAGTGTACAGACCCAGGGTAACCTACCAAGGGCTACATGAGCTGGAGATAATGGTGCACTGTAGGGTGGACAGGGACCTCCTACAGCAAATTGTTGAGTTGTGCCGGCCACGCCTCACACACAGAACTAACAGAGTGGAACCCATCCCAGTGGATACCAAGTAATGTGTAAGTTTAAGAATACGAGCTAAAGGTACCTTCCAAAGGCCAACTGGGGATATGATGGGGATTTCACAGGCATCAGCATCCAGGGTACTCCACCAGTTCCTGGATGCCATGTCAGCACATATCGGTGAGCATGTATATTTCCCCATCACCCGTGAGGCGTTGGCCACCAATATGCGTCTCTTCCACCTAATTGCAGAATACCCTGAAGTAGTGGGTGCAATAGACTGCACGCACATATGCATTAAAGCACCACCAGGTGAGCGGGGTAGGGTCTACATCAACAGCAAGAATTTCCCCTCCATCAACTGCCAGGTCGTGTGCGATGCCCAGGGCATAATAATGAATGTGTTGGATGGCTGCCCTGGAAGCTACCATGATTTTCACATCTGGCATCTGATGCAGCTGCACCAGATATTTGCCAATGGGGATATCCCTCATGGTCACCTAGTGGGGGATGTTGGATACACACTGGAGCCATGGCTGATGACACCCATCAGAAATTCACACACACCCGAACAAGAACTCCATAATGACGCACACGCACAAACACGAATCATAATAGAGCATGTGTTTTTGATGCTGAATACATGGTTCCGGTGCCTGGACACATCCGGTGGAGCCTCGCAGTACTCACGAACTACATGTACCCAAATTGTCCTTGTATGTGCCATGGTACACAATATGATCCTGCAGAAACAGCTGCAGCAGGAACAGCATTGGGCAGGGCCACACAGCCCCCCACCAGTGCCAAGGCCTACACTAGTGCAGAGTAGCTCAAAGGAGGAACAACCTGAGCTTAGTCCAGTTGGCAGAAGGAGGCATGCCCAGTGTGCCCTGGCCTTGGCCAAGCACATGCACTGACACAGTAGGGACCCAGGGAATGACACTTCTCTCTGACTCGCATATAGTAAAAGGGATGCCAAACATGACACTACCTGTGCTCAACCATGTATAGAGAGTGTACTATGTGCATCCAACATAGGCAGCCCTGCATCACCACTCTCAATAGTGGGACACCCGCTAGGTAAGTGACTCACACATGCCAGTCGGGGTACATACCCAACAACAGTCACAGCCAGCAGGATAGGTATAGACAAACCCTTACAAATGCTGTACTATGGCCTCTGAATGAGCCCCATGGGTAACCCCTACCCCAGCCCTACACAGACCAGCCAGTTGGATGTCAGTTGTGAAGGCTAGGAAATCAGAAACTAATATGTAGGGAGTGAAAGCTACGATCTGTAGTACACTGATATGCCTCTAGCCAACACGATAGATAAGAATATGAAATGCTGTACCGGACATAACAGCACAGTCCTAGCAACTGTGTAAAAGTGTAATGTGTGCCCCACCATCCCATGTACACTTATGGTAACAGTCAGGTGTGCCCCCCCACCTCTATGTAGAAATGTAGAAATGGTTTGGTGTCCCCCTCCCTGCTAAGCGGAAATGTAGCAGAAGTCAATGCCAAATGACTGGTGTATACCCTGCAGACACAGCATGCTACCTGTCGGTGTACAGCACAAAGGTCAGCACCGCAGTACAAACCACCTGGACTTGATCCACATGTGCAATATAGATGGCCATACTGGGCATGCTCACATACTTAAACACAAGAAGGTCATGTCAGCAAACAACAGTGGACCAGACATATCTGGCAGTTGGAGTTCTCAGTGCAGACACATGTCAGTATGCACCATTCCTGCCTTGCATACACAGTGGATAGGAATACAGACATATATGTAAGGACAACACACTATAATAAGCCAAATGTAGATGGACATAGATGTGTTGAAGAGGGTGACCGTGACAAGGAAACATCTGGGCTTGTCCCACCCAGCACACGGCCAAAGGGATCCAAACACATGAGGTACAGGTGTCACTCACTGCAGATACTAGCCACCAGTATCTATCAGCATGACGGCATGTTGCATGTACCAGCTGTGCAACATGACTGTACAAGGAAGATGTCACATAGTAGCTGTATACACGTACCTGTGGCATATGACCGTGTGTGCACGCATGTGGCAAGCCATCCCCAACATGAATGTGTTACAGCCCATGCGCACACACCCCTCCCCATAGCAGTATCATGACAAGCCTGCGGAGGTCATCCAATGTGAAATACACCTTTGGGGGAGCTGTATCTCAGTAATCCCCATGGTGCGTCCCATAACTGTGTACTGCTGTACTGATAAACTAGTTAGGTAGTAGTCCTAACCCCATACATGGCAACTGTGTGAGTGTGTGTATGTGTGCGTGTCTCAGTCTCTGGCTGTATAGAGAGAAATGCTTTCTAGGCTACTCACACTCAGTACAGTTCATATACACAACATTGGCAAGGCTGCAGATGTCACTCATCTAGAAATACACCTCTGGGGAAATCATAGCACAGTAATTTCCATAGCACGTCTTGTAACTGCGTACTGCCGTAGTGTGATAAAATAGTTAAGTAGGTATTCTAACCCCTGACTTGGTAACTGTGTGAATGTGTGTGTTTGTCTTTGACTGCATAGAGAGCAATGCTTTTTAGGCCACTCACACCCCATTCAATACACATACTTGACTTTGTCAAAGCTGCTGTCACTCACCTAGAAATACACCTCTGGGGAAATGATAGCCCAGTAATCTCCATAGCGCGCCTTGTAACTGCGTACTGCTGTCGTGTGATAAAGTAGTAAGGTAGGTGCTCTAACCCCAGACCTGGCAGCTGTGATTGTGTGTGTGTGTCTGACTGACTAAAGAGCAATGTTTTTAGGCCACTCATACCCTGTACAATACACATACTTGACTTTGTCAAGGCTGTTGATGTCACTCACCTAGAAATACACCTCTGGGGAAATCATAGCCCAGTAATCTCCATAGTGCGCCTTGTGACTGCATACTGCTGTAGCATAATGAAGTAGTGAGATAGGTGTACTAACCTCAGACCTGGCAACTGTTTGTGTGTGAATGTGTGTGTGCCTGACTGAGTAGAGAACAATGTTTTTAGGCCACTCACACCCCGTACAATACACATACTTGACTTTATCAAGGCTGCTGATGTCACTCACCTAGAAATACCCCTCTAGGAAGATTCATAGTCTAGTAATCCCCATAGCCCACCTTGTAACTGCATACTGGTGCAGTGTGATAAACTAGTGAGGTAGATAATCCAACCCCAGACCTGGCAATTGTGTATGTGAATCTGTTTGTGTATCTGTCTGAGTAGAGAGCAATGTTTTTAGGCCACTCACACCCCGTACAATACACATACTTGACTTTGTCAAGGCTGCTGATGCCACTCACCTTGAAATACACCTCTGGGGAAAGCATCACCCAGTAATCTCCATAGCATGCCTTGTAACTGCACACTGCTGTTGTGTGATGAAGTAGTGAAGTAGGTGTTCTAACCACAAACTTGGCAACTGTGTATGTATGTTGGTGTGCAAATCTGTGTGTGTGTCTATCTGACTACGTAGAAAACAATGCTTTTTAGGCCACACACACCCCATACAATACACATACACGACTTTGGCAAGGCTGCTGATGTCACACACCTAGAAATACACCTGTGGGAAAGTCATAGCCCAGTAATCTCTGTAGGGCGTTCTGTAACTGGGTACTGCTGTAGTGTGGTAGTGTGGTGTAGAAATGTGGTAGTGTTCCATCTCCACCCATGGCAGTTCTGGATGTTTTGTGTGTGTTGCAATGTCTGTGTATGGAGCAATGCATCACAGGCTACTCACTCACAATACATTTCAAATGCCCTACATTGCCAATCCTGCTGATGTAATTCATTGTGAAGTAACACTTTGAGGAGAAAGTTGTTTAGTAATGCCTGTGGTGTGGCCTATAACATCTCTATGCTGTAGTGTGATATAGACCTTGATCAGGAGTTCTATACACACACATGTCAGTTGTGGATGTTACGTGTATCTCACTGTCTGTGTAGGGAGCGATGCATTTTAGGCTAGTCACTTGCAGTACAGTTGAAATGCCCTATTTCGTAAAGCTGCTGATGTCATTCAATGTAAAATACACCTTTGGGGAAGAAAGTCTCTAGCAATCACTGTGGTGCGTCCCATAACAGCTCCATGCTGTAGTGTGATATAGCCCACGATCAGGGGTTCTATACCCACACATGTCAGTTGTGTATGTTTTGTGTGTCTCACTGGCTGTATAGGAAGCAATGCATTTTAGGCTAGTCACTCACAGTACAGTTGAAATGCCCTACTTTGGTAATCCTGCTGATGTCATTCACTGTGAAATACACCTGTAAGGAAATAGTACTCCAGTAATGTCTGTGGCGCGCTCTTTAACTGCATAGTGTTGTAATGTAATAATATAGTTAGGTAGGGGTTCTACTCCCAGACATGACAGGTGTGTCTGTAACCCGTATCCTGTGTAGAAGTGAGTGTGTATCAACTGTGGGCATTGTGGAGGGGGTTTTGCTAATTTATTTTATGGTGGCCCTACTATATACCACAATATCAACCATATAGGGATAACAGATGTAAATTAGCTGGGAGGCTGGGGTGCAAAGCCATACCCATACATGTGACATCAAGCCCAGACATTCCAAGTTAGCAACCCCACTATTACCCAGAGCACACACTCAACCCATGTGTCATATGAACACACATGCCGAGGCAGCACCAATACATGGGTAGTACACTGCATATTGGTCACTTATAGTAACTTTGCAGTGATAGCAGTGGACTACAGAGGGCATGTCACCCTGCCCATCTGTCCAATATGCACGTACATGCAGACAGTGCACCTCTACCATGTTCCCCAATGGACACCTGCACCACCTGTGGTGCCTTCACATGTAACTCAGAATGGACATACCATGCCTGACAACATGTCCTGTATGGACAGATAACACTGACATCAGGGAATGCTGTTGGCATGCCATCAATGTAGGTGAAGGGTAAACCTGCTGCCCAGTACCAGTTCCTGCCACAGGTGGGCAAGACTGGCACATCCGATGATAACCTGTGTTCACAACATGGGCCAGACACCCCAGGTACAGTTCCACATGTCACTGTACATGCATATGGGAGGTGTGTACATCCCAGACACCATCTATGTCATGGACTAAGGAACACTTACATGGCATGTGGTGTACAGCATTGGCCACACAAAATAGTCACCCAGATGACTGGATGGGGGTTGCAATACACACCTGTGTGGGCAAATGCAGTAACTACAGGCCTGATCCACAATGCAGACCATTGTCATGTGGCCTGATGCCAAGGTATACCCATCATCTACCCTTGTACAGCTTGCTGGCACAGTTGACCACCACACACACGTGTAGACATGCACCCATGCATGTCAGAACTGGCTCTCTGTGTGCTCATGTGTGTGTGTTGTATGGTGCGTATGTCCACATCCATAATCACTACAACCACCCCAGGGCATACTGAAGCATGCTGTCTGAAGTGTGACATCTCCTCGTACCCTTTGCCCATATGGCCTCCATATGACCCATGTGGTGCATGTGATACCTGCACATTGATGTGTTGTGGCAATCCCACTAGTGATGAGTTGCACTCCTGGCCGTGCCAAGTGTGTCAATGTGTGTGCATCCCTGTGTGAGTGTGCCTGTGTTAACACTGGCACTTGTCCATGCAGACAGGCACGTGTACAACACCTACCATATATCTACTGTATCCCTGTTGCAGTTGCCACTCACCCTAGCATATATGTTCTGAGTGCTCCACATCAGGTAACCCATGTGGTGCATCCAATAACTGCATTGAACTGTGATAGCACTACATAGTCATCAGGGGTTTGATACCCTGTGGTGGTAGGTGTGTGTCATGAAGATGCTTCAGTTATACACTCCCACCCCTCCCTGACATGTATCTGCCTCTGTCTGTCTCCCCCACTCCCTCTGTGGTGGATGTGGGGACCCACACCTGCCTTGCTTAGGCAGCAGCACGTGTATTTTATGTGATGCTAATGATCAGCTGATGGTCTTTGCACAAATTGCAGCCCTCCCCTAGCTGATTGCATGTGGAACAGCTGTGGTAACAATCCCATAGTCAATTGCTTGGAAACACATTCCAGTACCTAGGAACCTCATGGTGGTGCTGGACCTTTTCAGTCACTGAGAGCAGGAACTAGATCTGTTGTTTGGCAAACAGCATCCAAGATGGATTGGGGATTCACCTCCAATGACATACACTGTGGAAACAGGCCAACAAACAGGAGGGGGATGTGCATGACCTGACTACAGACTGTAAGTGCTGCTATACTGCATTTGGAGTAATGTTGGTTTAATAGTGTTTGTCTGGATATGTTTGTCGTACACGTAGTAATGCCTGCCATGTCAGTTCCATGTATATGAGAAATCCCCATCTGCAAGGACATCTGCAGACTGGACAGTGTTGTGTCTATGGTGTCATGTGTTATCCACAGAGCATCTCTCTGTGGAATGCAGACAGTAGTGTGAGGATTGCAGTCTGTAGATGGTGAAGGCTGTGACAGTTACTGACTTCATATCCCTCATAGGACATATGTTGCAACAAATGCCATTACAATGGAAAATATACAAGGTTATCACAGCAACATGTCTATACTGGCTCTGTGTATGTGCTGTCAGCCACTCTACTGTCAACGTTTGTACATATGGTGTGCATGAAGTGGTGCATATGTGCTGTACACCATAAAAAGTGTCATCATATCTGATAACAAGCCAGTGATATATCAGAGTGCTACACATCATGTACAGTAGGGGTTATATTTCATGACATAAGCTGGACATTCTGTGGATGTTTGTACAGTACTGAGGTCTGTGTAGTGATGGTGAATGTCTGCAGTGTGTGCATTGTTAATATGTACTTTAGCCTTGTAAGGGTTGTGGTAGATGTCATTGTCCTAGCTCCCCGTCTATCAGAAGTTACATGCTGCCCCACTGTATGGTACTGCTTCACCATACACGTGTGTAGGGCCATACATACACATGTCCCATACCACAGACAGCCATCAGACCAAACTGTGTAGCAGCCCATTATATGTAGGGACATTCTGTGACTGGCACATATGAGGATGGTGTAGAACAGATAGTCCATATACTGTAATATTATGCTAGCCTACCATATGTAGCTGTGACTGTGTTCACATTGGTTGTGGTAATGCACTGTCACACAGGTGTATCCTACCCTGTGCTGTGACATGGCTGTTGAGCTTGCTATATATGCAGGTACATGTGCAGTCCCCCATACAAGATGTAGGCCAGTGTTGAGCCAGTCTGCTGTAGCCTGCACAGTGCATTGTAACATGCCTAGCAGCGTAGTGTACTTAACCAATGGGATGCCATGTGCAGATACTTGCCAGATGTACTGCTGCTGGGTCTCCCTTAAACATCAGGTATGTCAGACAGACCAGTGGGATGCTGTACAGATGTATGTCAATGTCTAGTGGGTAGTATGTGTCCATGGCACCCCTGTACCAGCAGTCATTATGTGTCAGGCTTATGGTGCCAAATGTATACCTGTAATTATGTGTTATACCCATCTACATGGCTGTCTACATCCATATTGTCAGGCTCGGTACACATGTGGTGCACTAAGGGAATATGTGCATAACTCTGGACTGTACAGGGTGTGTCTGAAGGTCCATATAAAGTGGCCAATATCTCTGCAGCACTCCACAGGTGCATTACATGCTAGCAGCGGTACTTTACAATGATGTCCGTAGGATGTCTGTCAGTAGCCAATGGCACACATGTTATAAGCAGATTTCAGCATCCACACACACCATGTCTGTGAAGACAATCCCAATGACAGTAGCAACAGGCTAGTAATATACCTGTTATACATACTTGACATCCCCTTGCACTACAACATTGTGCCTGTAGGGGCTGGGGTACAGCTACACTCCATGTCCAGGACATATGGTGGAAATATATGTACACATACCAATCCAGATAGCTATATATATATATATATATATATATATATATATATATATATAAAATGACACGTGTACTACATTGAATTACCACTGTCATGGCAAGCACCCATTATAAATCCCTACAGCATGTGGCCGTCGTCCCTTCACATTTCCTATGTGACGGACTTCCATCCTGTGTGTGGGCATCAGTGATACAGGCAGCAGGTAGAAATACCTCTCAAAGGAGAACATGCACACTCAGAGCGGACGCATTTGTAGGAGGTTCAGGAACTACAGACAGACTGTGGGTAGAGTTGTGTAATGCTTCGCATAGTACTGGTGTTGCAGTGTGTGTGTGTGTGTGTGTGTGTGTGTGTGTGTGTGTGTGTGTGTGTGTGTGTGTACATATTAGTGTACCTTGGAGTGCAGTCTGTCTGCATAAGTCACTACTGTGTCCCTACCTCTTGCTGGGCAGAGGTATGCATATCATGTGATGTCCGTCCACCACACAAGCACTGTGTCAGATATGACACAGGCAGTGTGTGTGTTGCATGCTACCGGTACATGGCTATATCCATGTCTATATCTGACCTCAATTCCCTGACTAAGGGTATTTTGGAGACTATCCTGTAACACCAGCACCTTGCTTAGTGTATGGCAACAGTGTTCCACATATATATGCCTATGTTCCAGCCTCTGTCCCCATCTACATACCAAGCTCTGCACATTTTTCATGCTGTTGGGGGTTGTTCTGTAGTGGGCTGTGAGTATATCACACTGCCATTGCAATCATTAGTACACTGCTGTTGTATCCCCTGCACATACACTGGAGCTGGGGCCATATATGTGTGTGGGCGTCACCTACACAACACATGTGCACCCTTATGCACTGCTGAGGCCAGTGTATGTAACAGTGGTATATGGTCTTGTATTATTGAGTCCAGGTGGGGAGCACCATAAATGACCTAGGCTGTTACAAATGTAGGGGTATCAGGGGTGAGCTGCCACAAGGTATGTGGATGCACAGTACTGTGAACTTCACCTATATTGCAACTACTAACATGACTTAGGATACTGCAAGCCTACTGCCTCTGCAATACAGACTGTTCTGTGCTTTATGCCTTGATATGTTCCGGGAACAACCCATTGGATCACAAAACGTACCTACAGAGATTGTACAGAGTGTAGTTAGAGACTGCAGAACTAGACATCTGCAGTACATAGTGTTGATTGTGTGGTACCCTGTGGCCCAGTCTGTCAGGACTATTGTACATTCTGAAGGGCTTGGCTTGGACTGCAACAGTTGTGAACCTTTCCAGACAACTGTATAGATGTAACTGTTTCACAGTTGCAGTACTCCGTTTATATGGTTGTCATTATTGGAACAGCTATATGATATGGCATATAGAACCATTATGGTAGACAATTAAAGGAGTCCCATTTCTGCAAACCTGTGTGTGGTGTCTGTACCTGTCTATGGATATATGTTGCAGGCAATGATTGACATTTGTATGTTTAGCTCATACAGTGTCCAGTTGTTCAGGTCTTAACTGCAGGCATACTAACCGTTCCATATTGTGTGCACCTCCTACATATGTATTTGCCTGTATATATATCTGCATGTGTGTGTAGTCACGTGTGTGTGTGTGTGTGTGTGTGTGTGTGTGTATATATATATATATATATATATATATATATATATATATATAAATATATATATAGATATGTGTGTGTGTACATATATATATATCTATATATATATCTATATATATACGTATATATATATATATATATATATATATATATATATATATATATATATATATATATATATATATATATATATATATGTATATCTGTATCAGCATATATGTGTATGTGTACCTGTATCCTGGGGGCATCGACGGCTTCCACATATTACATGTCCTGTGGGAGGCGGACTGTACTTGGTAGTGTATTGCAGGGCGCAGGCGTTTGGCTGTGGGGGGATGCCTATTTGTACAAGACATATAGTGTGTGGGGCCTCTCAACCCCATTAACGGTGCATGTGGACATTGGTGTATTTGTCAAACTGCAATTGCTATCTACAGATGTATGGCCATATATACCTATATAGATATATTAACCTGCTAACAGATATATAGGTATATGTGCATAGATAGCGATATGTATGTATATAGAGGTAGTAAAAGAACATATATATTAGAATACGTGTATCAATACATATATGGGTATGTTGTATCTGTTGAGGTTGCACTATAGTGACACAAGCAGACATCTAGATGTTGGTAAACATTCTCTGCACTGTTGCAAGACAGGACTGGCTGATATGTTTCACAAACATTGAATGTCTGTGTACCTGTCATGGTTTAGTGGTACATCGGTTTGTCTAGGGTGTGCAGGGTCCTTGGTTTGAGCCTTGTCAGAGTTGTTTAATTTGTTGCTGGCCAGAACACGTCCCATTGGATAGAGAGTGATTAAGACACAGCAAAGCAGTTGTAAGCAAGTTTGTGTGTTCTGCCCAGCAACAAAATAAACAGGTCCTGTAAGGCTTGTAACCAGGACCTTGCACATCATACACAAAGTAATTTACCACTAAGCCATGGCAGATATGCATAATCATGATGTGTCCACATACATATCATCCAGCCCAGGTATACAACACTACAGGGAATGTATTCCGCCATGTATTATGTGTGTGTGTGTGTGTGTGTGTGTGTGTGTGTGTGTGTGTGTGTGTGTGTGTGTGTGTGTGTGCGTATCTATATATATATATTCACCATGAATGGAAATAACATATCTATATATGTAGATATAGGTATAGACATATCTATATATATATATATATATATATATATATATATATATATATATATAGATATACAGATATACAAAACTATATATATATATATATATATATATATATATGTGTGTGTATATATATATATATATATAGATAAAAATATATACAAGCCAATACATACAGATATACATAGATATGCATACAGCCAGCTATATATATGTATATATCCACATGTCCACGTATAGGCAGCACTAGGAATGCATATATGTTAGCATATATATGACTCACCTTTCAAAGGGAAAAGTCCATGTGTCTGAAGGCCTAAAGTATGTTTCCAACATAGCACAATCCTGCAATACATGCATAGAATGTGCAATGTGCGAATGTCAGTATGCATTCGCTCATTGCAGATTAGGCAATTTGGTTGCAGATGCCACTATAGTGGGGATGGGGAATAATTGCCTATCCCCACTGTAGTGCACACTAGGAGTTCATATATCACAGTAGGGTGGTTGTGGGGGGTGCAGGGAGTCATGACCCCTGCCAGTACAATATGTATTTCAACTTGCAGTTCGAGTGTCAGCGAAGGTGCCTGTAGGACTGCAGATCTCTTAACTGTGGTGCAGTAAGAAATGACGGGTAAGTCCTTTCTCTTTGCAGAAAGGGCCGTTCAAAGGAATGATTGTCCCCCTGTTAAAGGTGAACACATATATATCAATATAGGCATATGCTGACATACATCTGTAGATGGAACTGGGAGCGTAACCACAACATATATGTCCACATGCACCATTGATGGGTTTGAGAGAACCAAACAACATACATCTGGCATGGATAGGTATTCCCGCCAGCCAAATACGTCTGTCCTGCAATACAATGCCAGCCTTAGCAGATCCCGTAAACAGGACCCTACATGACAAGGGCAGTACACGTTAACAGTACTCCTTCCCACCTCTTGGATGTAAGGCTGGCATTACTAACATATCATGCAGTACAGTCATGTGACATGCCATGGTTAGGGAACCCCATGGGCAGGTGCAATAAGTAGCTCGGATTCCTCAAACAATCCAATAGCCCTACACCTGACAATGGTTTCACCAATGTTGACAAGGACATCCACAAACCCACCATGTCAGCAGAGAACTACCACCCAGTAGCCGGATGACCGTGGTCTGCAGGGACATGGGTCATACCATCAATGAACCCATGGCCAATGTCACTGGTTATCTCAACACATGGGACCCTGCCAACATTGGACTTGTCAAAGGCAGATAATACAACCTGAACATGGTATACCTCCTCAATCCATTCATGACAGGGGTAGATGAGGGTTATGGGGTGCACAATGCCTATATACATCATAGCAGGATTTTGTACACCATCCCGCTTGTAGGAATGTGTGTAGTTGTTATGGGATCTACCTCCATTCACAGGATATGTTTCCACCAGGACTGCTTGGCATATGCCAACATACCACAGGCACCATCCCATGGGCATACAGTCCTTCACAGGTCATAGATGTGTCAATGACCTCCTCCACACTGTTGAGGTATGCAGCACTACTGGGGTTGCTATAACTCACTAGGTGTGGCTGTTGTGGACACGACTGCCTTAATTGCAGTTACTATTGCATCTATCCACCCACATAGCTGTTTGTAATACTGTACAGTGTATGTAATCAGGTTGTTAGTTGTCTACACCATTCACAGTAGTTGAGCACCTCACACCCTCCTAAGGGTAGGGCTATGCCACTGGCATTGGCACACACATGTTACTTAGGTGAGGATCGCAGTGGAGTGGGGAGAGGGACATACACCCTGCTGTTAGCATGTTCAATGCCATCCACATTGCAGACCGCATATATACCACTGTGTGGTTGTGCCTATGCTGTCTTTGTGGGATTACATATGCAACAGATATGTTACCTGCATGGGGACATACCTCCATGTGTATAGTCCTGTACCTGTACTGCATCCTAACCAAAGACACTGTGTGTTGTACCCAGCCATGGCATGTGTACCACCCACTACACTCACTGGTGTCCACTGTAGAAGGTCTGCTGACACCACTACACCCATCAGCCATGTGGCACATGGACAAACACAACACAATCTGAACAGATTCCGGTGACAACAATGCAACATTGCTAATTAAAGCTAGTATGCATCATGGCTGCACAGCTACCCCTTCCAAGATATTAGCATTTCACTTTACTGCTGACAACATGCTACATATCATTCCATTGCTACACTGTTGTACAGTCACCCTGTGTATCAGAACCATGTTAGCCTGTCCCTGCATCGATGTTAAAGATGTCAGGCAGTGGCACAGGTATCATCATATGCACAGGGTGTGTTGTTGGTTTGCCAGAGGCCTAGGCTGAGCCATACAATTGACAACATGTGTGTGTGAGGGGGCTGTGTATTGTTGTGGGCCACTAGTGATGTCGTGTGTGCAGGTATGTGGTTGCCCGAGGTTCATTGTTTATGTGTATGTGTCTGCATGCACACAATACCTCCATGGAGCTGCTCTATACAGGGAATTGTGGGACAGCTGCACTCTGTACCTGGCAGTGTTTGCAGTTCACCATCTCTGGCCATGGGCACGGAACCTGTGCCTGGCAGGGGTGCTACAGGCAGTATCAGGTACAGAGCCAGACTGAGTACGGTTCCCTGAGTTTGACAGACATCCACTAGATCCAGGTCCCTCCTGGGACTGGCCAGGGCCACGTGCACATGGTCTGCTCTGATGGGTTCTGGACAGCCCCCCCCACAGTGCTGGGGCTGGTACTGCCACTACAGGAGTGGCTGTGACTGTTTGGACATCCACGGCAACCACAAGCTGCTGGTGTTGCTGGCATACATCCACGTGGCCATCGCAACCGTTCTGCCCTGTCCTGATGCATGGACATGACATTTTGTATGAGTTCCAATGTCTCACCCCACTGTCTATCCATGGCCTCAGTGTAATTATGGATGGCACCTGCTAGGTCACAGATGCTGTCAGTTACAGAGGTGTGATGAGCCCTCTGTGCCCTTAGACCCTGCCTGGTGTACCGTTCCATTCATACCTGTGCCTCCATGACAGTCTGGAACATGCGTGTAGTTGAAATAGGGTTTGCACGTCTGCCAGGTCCATGATGTCCAGCAGTGCCCCTAGGAGCACCCCTGCACATCTGCCTATGTGATACCCTGCCAGACATCTGGCTATGGCTGCTGTGTCCTGAAACATGTGCCATAGATACCACACTATCCTGGCCCATGCCAACCATAGGCTGTCCCACAGCTAGGGCCAATGGTGATGAGGTGTGTAGAGGCAGTGTGACTGTGTGTCTGGATGGTGTGGATATGTGTGGGTTGTCAATTGGTGGCCCATCTGCAGCCCCTGATGACCCTTCCTGTGCCTCAACACACCTATCTTCATGGTCACTGTCTGTATCAGTGACATCAGAATCCCTGCGGGTGGGTCCCAGCCCCACCTCGCCACCCAGCCCCACCTTGCCACCTGTGAGGGGAAAACAGGGAACAGACTGCAAGACCTGTACAACACTGCTAAACAGTAAATACACACACACACATACACACGCACACACACACACACACACACACACACACACACACACACACACACACACACACACACACACACACACACACACATATGCACACACACATGTGCAGACATGGCCACACACACAAACATACACACATGCAGTCGACATACATGGCAACCCATACTACGCTACACCAGACAGCACCTACAGACAGATCCCACAACCCCATAACACACACAATAGCAGGCGATGGTGCAGTACAGTATCACACACATACCTGTGAATACACACATGTCAGCATGCAGGACAGGTGGGGCTGAACAGCATGCAATGCAACTGTAGTCAATCCCCGTTACCAACATTATACATGGCTGTGATGCATGGCTTCTGTTTGTTGGTAATGGCCCTATCCCTGGAACCCACTGCACCTATGTCCACAGCATTGCTGTGCATCCATTCAGCATCCTGGCATGTACTGTGCACCATACCTCAAGGGTGTGCACACCATTGCGGTATGTGTCTCTGTGTGTCAGGTGTGTTTCCGTTGCTGCTCACAGCCTTTGTGTGTGCCTGGATCACATGTGGGCACGTGTTTAGTGACTGCTTGATGTGTATTCACATAAGTCATCATCAGTAGTGCATGGATGAGTGGTAGATTACCATTAGACCAACTACACAGACATTGTACTGTATCTATGGTGAGTGTAGAGACCATTATTGACCATGATTGAGCCCTGGCTGAAGTTGCCTGTGGTACACAGAGGTTTATAGGTGAGTACTGTTCTATTGGTCCTGGGACCTACATATGCCTAGCCACAGGGGTTCCCTGCCATGCACCTCCCACTAATGTTATTCCCCTGTGCCCCTGTCAGTCTGTGGCACACACATGCTACCCAGGGTGTATTCCCCATCCAATTGGCAAGTGTTTCTGTCAAGAGGGCCAATGAGTAGCACTGTATGGGTAGTCAGTTCCAGAGTGTGGTGGTTCCCCAGGGCAGGGCCCTATCCCTCCAGTATGTTATGTGTAATGTGTTGATTAGGTTTAAGACCCTGGAGCGTGTGTTAGCAGAGGGAGTGTGATGTTGTTATATGTAGCATGTTCAACTGCTCTGTGTATGACATAGCTGTGTATGTCTGGCAGATGTCAGCTGTGCCTGGGCAATGTGCACTGGAGTGTAGCCACAGTTGTCTGAGATGGACTGTGTATTGCATGTGTTTGAGGCTGGTAATCCCATTAGTGAGCTGTGTGCTGTGTCAGTGCACATGTACAGCATGCATTATGGTAGGTGTGCTAGATGTGTACATGGCCTACACCTTAGCTATGACATGCACAGTGAATTGTCAAGCATAACTTTAAACCATACTCACCAACATCTGGCTGCTGCCTTGCTGGTATCCCAGAGGTACCTACAATGACATGGGGTAGAGTTGATGTCAGTGGCCACAGCTGTGGCATTGCTACAGGGTGGCTGCAATATTACAGTGCAACAACAGCTGAAGTTCACAGTACTACAGTTTATGCATTGCTGCTTATCGGTACTACACAGCAACATACCCCACATCTCACACATGCATGGTCTACCTGTACAGATGCATACAATACAGTAGTCTACTGATATGGCCTGGAACCTTACCTGCTTGCTCAATGTGTGGTGTGAGAGTAGCACCCACCTCCATGACCATATAGGTCTGGAGCTCTTGCAGGCTGGCAGGTGCTACCAGGCTGATGAGCAGCTCCTCCACTCTGGTGAGGGGCGAAGATGTTATGGCCCCCCCCGTTGTGAGGTGGTCACCCCGCAAGGCAGCGGCATGACATCGTACTTGCCAGAGCAGAGCACTACAATGGAGGCGGACCTGCGCATAGGTTCGGCAGTGTAACCCCACCTCATTCACCCTGCGGACCACATCAGTTCTCATGGCTGTTATCTCCTGCTGGTCCATGCTTGTCCATGAGAAGAGCAGATTATAGTTGTGGATCATGCTAGTGAGGATGATCTCCTTCTCAGCGGCACTGTATGTAGGGTTTCTCGAATGTGCCATACTACTTGAAAAACATAATGATGGAAATATGTATGAGCAACTCATATGTCAAGTTTACCATAATAAAATACACATATCAGTCTCCCGCCACCATATCAGCTCCAATATAATGTTCACACTACACTACTGGTATGTGTCTGGTATGTGTACCATTGGGCCATATATTGTATTGGACAACACCTTCTGCTATGTGGTTATAGACATGCTCCCTGTGGGGAGACTAGAGTTGCAGGGCTGTTACATAGTATTTCACCTGCATGCCATTGTCACTACCACTATGTTCCACATATGCATGTGGTAGACCTGCTATGTGATTGCTACACATCTGCCATTCTGTAGTATGGGGGATATCTATGCATGCTGTTGGACATGTTCTGGCATTGTGTGGACTATTACAGCCCACATATGTTCCATGACAGTTAAACACCAGTATGTTCAGGGGTTATATGCCAGCAGGAACACCACTCCAACATAATGAGCACATGTTACCAGTCCACATCACATCCATGGCCCACCATGGAACCTCATTTTCTACTGCTCCATCGCTACATTTATGTGGAACCACCTCAGGGGATGGTGCCCCCCATGGGGCACACACAGACATGTGTCTGTCACCCAGGTAGGTCATGGGCATTGGGCATAGGGAGGTCCACAATGACATGGGGTATGTGCTACATTACCTGGAGGCATGCAGTACACATACACACAGTTCAACATGCATGTCTCTCCTGCCCAGCACACAGCCCAGGTACATTTATGTCCATGTAGATGCTGTTGTGACTGTCCATGGGTGGCCACCATGTTCACTTTGTTCCAATGTGAGGGCTCAATGGCCTCCACATTCCAAATGTAACTACCAGTCCATAGTGTTTAACCACCACATGTGCCATATACCAGCCCTGTATGCTGGCTTGTTTGTCACCCAACCAGACCTACATACCAATATGTGCCTAATACCCTTCACCAACATATATACCCCACCATCCTATACAATTGCAATGTGTTCCAAACATAGGTTACACACCTCACTCTACACACTATCTTGCAGCCATGTACTGGAGTGTAGGTATGTTGTGTATTGATGTGTGATCTCTCACACATGACATGGCAGGGAAAATGTATTGCCATGTATATATATTTTTATATCTAAACACACACACACAAACATATATATATATATATATATATATATATATATATATATATATATATATATATATATATATATATATATCTAGATATATATATATATATATATATATAGATATATATATATATATATATATATATATATATATATATATATATATATATATATATATATATATATATATATATATATATATATATATATATATATATATATATATATATATATATATATATATATATATATATATATATATATATATATGTGTATATATATATACACACACACACACAAACACATATATCTATCTGTATATATATATATATATATATATATATATATATATATATATATATATATATATATATATATATATATATATATATATATATATATATATATATATATATATACATAAGAGCATATACGTGTAGATATCATTTTGTGTTGTTTATATACCTATATAAATGTACAACTGTCTGAGGTTCTGTACACATACACAGCTGTGGATATGTATCACACATATATGTATCTGTATGTGGGGTGCGTGCAAACATTGGGAACACACTCATGTACCCTCTTTACTGCACAGGTGAACTGTTCTGCCTGGCTGCAACACAGACAGGTGTCACAGGTGAACACAGACTAAAATTATGGGGGTATATATGGTGACAAACTTTAGATAAGCATATTATACTGCTATGGCAGTGTGGGCATACTACGCTACACTATAACATGACTGTCCTGCAGGTGGTGTGATCTCTCACCCATGTGTCTATCATGGCAGCATTAATACCCCCACCAGCCGTTGGCCACAGTAATTTACAGAACACAGATGTCATGGGTCACATACTTGCCATTCACTGCTGGTCTGCACATTTGACATGTATGTCCCACTGCCCACAGTGACTAATACTAGTGTCCAGTGCAGTTGTTGAGCACAACATCATTACAGGAACATGTACTGATGACACATATACATCCTTTCACAGTATACATCTTATTATTCTATGCCATATACTACATGCCAGTAAATGCATATGTTTCACTTACCTGTTATGTTGTTTCCACTGTAACACAACCCTGAGCTTTGTGAACTTTATTGACATGTTTTTTCTTTCTCTCTCTCTTTCTCTCTATCTCTCTCACCAACCATTGGGACATGTCAATATATATGGGGGTGACAGCTGGTGAACACATTTGTGCCCTTGTACATTCCAGAGTTAAGTGTGTGGTACACAGTGTTCCTTGCCCTTGTACAGCTATGGGGGGGGTTCTATGCCATTAAATTAGTCTATGGCACCTTTCCAGTGATATAACTGTTAAGACAAGAGTCATTCAGTGTGATAGTGAGGTGTTAAGTTAAGCAATGTTATGTACAAGATACTGTGACATTAACACAAGTGCTACCTTTCCCTCAAGGGCTTGACTACAGGGTGTAATTGGAGTCTGCTGAACTACATCTGTAATTGTTGATTGTTACGTATCCTGAAGAAAAATCCTGTAAGGAAGGTTGCACGGGTGTGAGGCGCTAAGCAATGCCTACACAAGTTAAGCAATTCAGCAGGTAACTGAGTATAAGAAACTATAATCAGACTTTAGCAGTGCTTACCCATGCCCAAACACACTTAAACACACTTACTACTTCTTACTTCTGCTAAAACCTGCTTACTACTGCCTAAATACATAAGCACTGCTTAGCACTACGCAAACCCGCGCAAACCTGCTTACAGTATATTTATTTATATAAATGTATATTGTGTTTGCACATTGGATCCACGCTCTGAACCTCTCACTGGAAAACATCTGACCAAAGGCACTGTTAATGGAGGTAAAGGGGCCCAAAATAAGTACCTCTTGTAATTATTGACATCATCACCTCCTTCACAGCTGTTCAGATCTGCCTTGCAACACAATAACCAACACTTGCAAGTCTCAAATCCAGGACCCTGCACAACATAGCCACAACAAGTTAACATTAAGCCATTTCAGCTGTAAGATGGTAGGATGATATCACTAACATATCATGTAGAACAGTCTGTTTACCATAAGGAATGTACAATGTGAGAGCAGTAAACATTCCAATGATACATACACACACACACACACACACACACACTCACATATATACATATACACACACACACACACACACACACACACACACATATATATATATATATATATATATATATATATATATATATATATATATATACACATACATGCACATAAAAATAAATTACTACTTATAGATAAGTGTAAGAACTGTATATTTAGAGGGTGCACAGCATATCAAATAACCAGTATTCCTACAGTTGCCACCTTTTTAAATGGCCAGTATTTGATTTGTTCATACAAAAGACAATTATTGCACGGAACATATAACTACAGACCATGCAAAGGAGATGACACCACACACAAGTTTGCAGTTGTATATGCCATTCCTTATAGTAGTTAGGTGTTTGAAATACATAATACCCAAGTAATGCAACTCTCAAACAAAACATTTGTTACAGTAATCTGAAAACCTAACATATGTTGTTGTCCAGGCTAAGGCCTTCAAGTAGTACAACAGTAAAACAAAAACACTTGCCTTGAAGATAAGAACCAATCAACACTTATTAATTATAGATATAGTTTGGCAGCCTCCAATTACACTCTGTAGTCAACCCCCAGGCGGAAAATAATTAAGTTGTCACAATGAAAATGCATCTGTCCCATAACAATGCTTAACTTAAAACATCACTATCACACTGACAAACAGAACTGTGTGTAAGACAGTAAACTCTAGCCCACCACTGTTCCCGTGGTGAAGTGTATGAAAATCTACAGCCATATACCTTAATGTGTCTTACTACTGATATCCCTCACACGTTGTAACAGCCTAGGTTAAAAACAATTCATACCCCTCTCTCATAACATAACATATAAGGACATATAACAGTGTTTTACATACACTGACCTCTGGACTCTACATGGTCACACATGTTTTGTCCAGCTGTAGCCCTCATATATATATGGACCCTATCCCACAATTTGTGAGGGAGTCCACAACATCACTGGAATGATAGCAGGAATGCCAGCACTAAATAATGACAGGCCACCACTTAACAACCTCTTACTGCATGACATCTGGACAAAGCCTGGTATATAGGTGGAGGACAGAGGCTGGAACACAGGGCCATATTTGCAATATTGCTGTTATACACTGTGAAAGTTGCTGGTGTTACAGGGTTGCTTGCAACATACTGTTACTCAGGAATATGAAGTCAGAAACACAAATGGATGTTGCCATGTACTGGTAGCACTCAACAGAGAGAATACCACTGATATGTCAGAGACAAGACCTGTGGGGTGAACAGACAAAACATAACAGCCAATCCTCTGGCCATCATGTGGATAGGCCCACAGTTGAGAGCTATGCAGACAGACTGCATTCCATGCAAAACTAGCATGTACACACAAACCCTGTAAAACTAGCTGTATTCAATGCATATAACAGCAATACTCACACTGTCTGTAGGTCTGGAACCTTATATAAATATGTAGTTGGCCTGTGTCTGCAAGTCCTGTTGTAAGAGGTATTGCTACCTGCTGTATGTTACACTGCTGCCCACACACAGGAAAGATATCTTCCATACAGGAACAGTAAAGGGACAAAGCCCACATGATGTAATCATTTATAGTAGTGGGTTGCCATGACACTGGTAATTGGAAGTACTACACAGCAAGCTGCATGCAATTAGCAACTGGTGAACACCGACTGGTGCAGAGGCCATCACCTGATCATGAGCATCACCTACAAAATCCATGCTGCAACCTATTCAAACCAGGTCAATCCCTGTAGTGGAGAGATCGAGATAGAGAAATACTACAAACCAAACCAAAACAAAATAAAATAAAACAAGGAACACATACAAGTGTACATAGAAGAGACAATACTAAAACAGGTATGTGAAACATGTATGCATGCAATTCAATGTAATACTTGGTCTGTAATAATGGGACAGAGGATGTGGAAAGATTTATGTGTGCCATCAAGACTTGTTGCTGTAATGATGTCCTGCTGAACAACTGCTATGGACATAGAATCTGGCCCTATGGGCAGTGGGCCATACCTGTTAACTGTGCAGATCAGCATTGAACAACAAGATTTAAGCCATCACAGTGTGTGTTCTGTACCACAAGACATGTATATTGGTGTGGCAAATAGCTGAAGGTGGAAGTAATTAGGTCATGATAGACACATGAGTTTCAGACCCCACCACCTTCAGGACAATCATGTTAACTTGGTGTGACAATGAGGACCTAAACTTGATGGAAGGTGCATACTCATGAAGTGTGAATGGTCTGCTGTCCAAGATGCACGTCCATGACATTTGCCCACTCACCTGCAACAGAGCCAGCCGTGGATTTGCGCATATCTTACAAACGATGGAATGGATCCCATATCCAACAGGTAGCACTCAGGAGTGGGAGATGTAGCCTTACCTCACCATTGCATATACCATGGCAAACAGTACAGACAGGCATGGATGTGATGAGGAAGTATGGGACAACATTAATGTAGAAAATAAACAGATGACCATCCAAGACAGATGATGACACATGTTGTAAACTGGTCATGGAGGCTGCCTAGAAGCATGCCGCAACATTGAGGGAGTTGCAGGAAAGTCTTGCAAGTACTGGCTGTGCAGTACCTGTGCCGACAATCACCTGGACTCTGCATAAGTGTGGCCTATGCATTAGGGTAATCAAATGGGAAAGTTGTTCCACAGGAAACATCATCCAGGGCTCTCTACAGTAGGCATATGTATAACTTCAAAAGTCCCCCAAAGGCATGTGTTCCAATGTGTAACAGTGTACCAAGACCAAGTTCAATACCTACAGACAGTATTAATAAAGATACATGTGCTGCACAAGCAACACCTAACTCCACCTCAGGCCCACCATCCCCATCTGTACCTTGCTGGTGCCAGTGTACACTTGTATGTTTGATGTTCATTAGCAGGGACTAGGCTGGTACACATGGTTTTCTGAGTTCGGGACACTGCAAAATGACACTCATGTGTGGTCCATAGTTGTCAAGCATCTGCAAGAAGGCTGAGGATGGAGAGGGGTGTCATCCAGAAACATAACAGTGAACTGAAGCAGACATCCAAAGCTCACTAATAATGGCTGTATCTGCACAGAGTCAAGGTCATGAATTGTGGCAGATATAACCCTTTTTCCACAGCAACAGTGAAGGTACTGTGTGTCCTCTAAGGGCTGTACACATGAGTTGACCTTGCAAGCTGGCAGAGTTGGGGGGCATTTGTAGGGTGGAGTGACCAAATACTGGCAAGTGCAGATGGGCCATGCTAGTATATCCCTTCCAGGAATAGTGACTGCTGTAGTACACTTAACAGTTGATGCAACAAACCATCATGTTAAGGGTGTGCACACTTATGCACTCACATATTGTATGCATCTCAGTCAGCATCTGCACAACTAACACATTTGTTTGATACTGCATTTGATTGCACAGGTCAAATGTCAGATATCAGGTTTGTGTAATGTTAACATATGCAGTATTGTGGCCCCATGGCATATCAGGAAAGAGGGTGGCATGTCAATAAGGGTGTGTACACTCTTCATAGCTGCAGTAAGCTTTGAAGGTTGTCAGTGTAATTGTATTCTATTGCTCATACATACAAAGCTGATAATGAGATCTGCAAATCAGACATAAGGCATTCACTATTAACATCTGTCCTCATATCATCCCAGGTATGTGTTGGACAAACACAAAGGGGCTGTGAGCAGCAGAGCAAACAAAACTGATACACATATACACATTCAGCAATCCCATATACACCTGTGAGGTATGGTGCACAGTACATACCAGAATGCTGAACCAGTGCACAGCAATACTGTGTACATGAGTGCAGTTTGTTCCAGAGGAAGGGGCATTACCAACTAAATCAACTCATGCATCACAGAAATGTATAATGTTGGTAACAGGGATTGAATATAGCTGCAGTGCATGCTGTTGAGTGACATACGTCATGCATGTTGACAGTTGGGTAATGAGAGGTCTGTGTGTAATATCTACCTGCAACCTCACCTGTAAGTGTGTTTGTGTGTGTGTGCATTTGTGTGCGTGTGTGTGCACGTGTGTGTGTGTGTGTGTGTGTGTGTGTGTGTGTGTGTGTGTGTGTGTGTGTTTGTACAGTTAAGCAATGACATGCAGGTCCGAAAGTGCATTTCTTGTTTTCCCCTCACAGGTGGGGAGGTGGGTCTAGGTCCCCCTTGCAGGCAAACTGATGTTAGTGTCCATACAGACTCTGACAATGATGATAGGTATGGTGAGGCACAGGCAGGGTTGTCAGGGGCTGAAGCTGTGCCATTGGTTGACATCCCACTGTTATCCACCCCATCTCCGCACACAGTCACATTGCCTATACATACCCCATCACCAGTGGCCATAGATGAGGGACAGTTGGTGGGTGGTGGCATGGGACAGGACAGTGTAGTGACTATGGCAAGTGTGTCTGGACACAGCAGCCATAGCTGGATGACAGGCAAGTTACCACACAGGCAGATGCACAGGGGTGCTTGTAGAAGGGCTGCTGGTCATCATGTCCCTGGCAGAAGTGCCACAGCAGATGTCACCAGACACATGTTTCAGGCCATCATGGAGGCACAGGCATGTATGGAACATTATACCAGATAGGGTATGAGGCTCTAGAGGGCTACTCATTCTGCTGTTATTGACAACATCTGTGATCTTGCAGGTGCCCACTGTTATTTTGCAGAGGTCCTGGATAGATGGTTGGGTGAGATGGTGGGAATCCTCGACTGTGCAATGACTGTGCTTGAGCATATGGTGGGAGTAGTGTGACAGCCACATGGAGTAGGTCAGCAACACCAACAGGTGGAGGTCAACGTGGATGTGCAACAAGTCAGAGCCGCTCCAGAAGTGGCAGTACCAGCAGCAGCACTGCAGGAGGGGTGCTATCCACACCACAACACAGCAGGCCATGTGCACATGGCCCTGGCCGGTCCAAAGAAGGACCCGGATCCAGCGGACATTTGTCATTATCAGGGGAGAGTACCATATCTGGCCTTGTACCTGGTAGTGCCCATGGAACTCCTGGCAGGCACAGTTCTCACGTCTTTGGCCAGAGACGGTGAAATGCACACCCTGCCAGGTATGGTATGCAGCTGTCCAACAAACAACCTGTCACCCCTGGGCTTTCAGATATTGGCAAAGGCTCTTGTTAGCCCCATAGTGCCTTTTTTAGGCAAGGCTCAAAAGACAAACCCACCTCCATAGGTATCACAAGGGATAAGAAACTAAGAGTAATGCTACTCAATGCCAGAAGTCTAAACCTCAAGATGCATGCATTCAAAACTCTCCTTAGCATGGAGAACATTGATATCTGTGCAGTAACAGAAACCTGGTTCAAGGCTCCTGAGAGTTCCCCAGCACTACCAGGTTATACCTCATACCATGCTTTTCGGCCACAAAACTTGGACAGAACCACAAAAGGAGGGGGAGTATCAATATTCATCAAAGATACCCACACCTCCAGGTTGGTGGCAAAGCATGAAGCATCAGAGACTATCCATGTGCAACTAACAGTGGGTAAAACTGCCTTCCAATTTATAGCCTGCTACAGACCACCCTCCCAAACCCAGGAACCCCACTCGGCCTTCCTGAGAACACTGGAAAATATGAAGGTCTCTCCAAACACCATTATATTGGGCGACTTCAACTACCCAAACATAGACTGGGAGCATTACTCTAGCTCCAACACCCTAGCCCAAAGGTTCCTAGAATTTATAAACTCAAATGCTATGGAACAACTTGTTACCACTCCCACA
This sequence comes from Protopterus annectens, assembly GCF_019279795.1. Lineage (NCBI taxonomy): Eukaryota > Metazoa > Chordata > Ceratodontiformes > Protopteridae > Protopterus > Protopterus annectens. Next base: position 1,077,138,913 of record NC_056745.1, read on the forward strand.
AGAGGGGAAAACATACTGGACCTGATCATCACCAAGATGGGAACTCTATGCTTCAGACCAGAAGTGTATCCCTCACTGGTAAGATAAGACCATAAACTAATCTCACTGGATATTCACATCCCGACTCCACCCCCTGCCCTGAAAACCACAGTGAAAAACTTATCTAAAGCAAATTTCACACTCCTCAAAATCGAGGTGGAATCCTTCAAAGCCCCTGGGCCTGTGGAAAATATGGCCCAGACTGCAGAATCCTTTATAAATGCATTCTATGAACACCTTCAGGAATGCATGGATCATGCAATCCCAAATAAAACCAAGACCCAATCCTCCAAAGGCAGACGTCCTGTCTGGTGGACCCCAGCCATAAACAAACTATACAATAGAAGGAGGAAGCTACTACATGATAGAGCAAAATCCCAAAAAGGGAAGGCATCTCTGATCAGTATTAGCAAAAAACTACGAGCACTCATAAAATCATCTAAGGCCAGCTTCGGGAGAAAAATTGCACAGGATACTAAGGATAATCACAAGGCTTTCTTTAGTTATGGGTGGGCATTCCCAGATATGCTCAGAATTAGTCCAAAATGTCAAAAAATACAGCGAACCCAAAGACATTGCCAACATCCTAGCTGACAGGTTCAGCACAAACTTCTCCCCCCCCCCCCAACAAAAGGGCAAATATCTATCCCAGCAGAGTGCTGCCCCCCTGACATCTCAGATGCTCAGGTAAGAGCTGCCCTCTCCAAAGCAAAAAACACAGCATCAATGGGACCAGACGGTGTCCCGGGCTGCATCCTACATAAACTCCAAGAAGAGCTAAACCCAAACATAAAACTACTGTTCAATCTCAGCCTTACTACAGGATATGTACCCAAAGAGTGGCGTACAGCAACAGTGGTCCCTCTCCACAAAGGTGGTGCCTCAACGGATCCTGGAAACTATCGTCCCATAAGCCTGACTAGCTTGGTCTGCAAAGCTATGGAAAGGATCATCATGGACCTCATAAATAAAGATATTGGGGATTGGGGATTGCTGAATCTAGTTTGTTTATATGCTTGTTGTTTGTTTGCTTGTTATTTCGCTGGAACGCTAATTCCACCTAATAAGCGGCGTCTCAGCACTTCTGTGGATCACTAGCAATATTTGCATTGCTTACTGTACTTATTTCCTTGTTTCACTTGAAAGAAAGTTACTGTTTGTCATTTTTGCATTTAAGTTACCTGTAACACATAGCACTTAAGTTACCTGGCACTTGCTCACTAAAGCAATTATATAAGTCAGCACTAAAAATTAAAAGCACTACACCCTCACTCCCCACTGGCCCTGGTTTTCAATTATTAAGAAATTCCCAATATTATTCTAGCATGTCCAAAGGTCAGTTGTCAATCTCCTCTCCGGTCCAGCTGGTGAATCTGGGAATCTTGAGGCAATGTTACAACTGCCTCATGTACACAGACAACCCTCTCCTCCTCCCAACAAATTCCAACACATGTGAGAGATGCAACCATATAGCCAAACTGGAGGCTAAGCTCTCTCAACTCAGTACTGGCATAACCAGTCAGGAGGAGAAGGAAACCACACTCACTACAATTCCAGTCTCACATAGACCTACCACGACAGCAAACCAAACACATAATCACACAAAAACATATTCGGAGGCTCTAAATAAAGATCTGCCGAAGCAGCAGAGACCTCCAAAGCAGACACCCAAGCAGCCGCTACCCCAAAACAAAACACATGCAACACATATGTCAGAAAGCCAGTGTGCCAACAGTCACAGCCCTTAAGACTAAACAACACACCTGATACACTTGTAATAGGTGACTCTATCGTCAGGCACACTGACATCCCGCTCACCAGGCTGAACAAGGAGAGGGTCACGGTGAGCAGCCTGTCGGGCGCTAGGATCCGCCACATAACACAAGCACTCAGGTCACTCCAAGGCAAGTACAAATATGACTCAGTTATTGTCCATGCTGGTGTGAATGACCTGAGACGTACCTCCCTGGACTACATGACGAGACATAAAGGAGCTCTCTGAGCATGTAGCCCAGGCCGGTATGACCCTGACCTTGAGTAGCATCTTACCCTCACCAAGAATGATGCCACAATATGAAGACAAGATGATCAATTTCAACAATTGGCTTAAGTACTGGTGTCATTCAAAGGGGATCCAATGCCTGTCAGCTTGGGATGATATGCTCGACAAGCCACGATGCTTCTATAGGGACGGCTTGCACCTGTCACCCTGGGCTTCGGATATTGGCAAAGGCTCTTGCTACCCCAATAGTGCCTTTTTAGGCAAGGCTCAAAGACAAACCCACCTCCATAGGTATCACAAGGGATAAGAAACTAAGAGTAATGCTACTCAACGCCAGAAGTCTAAACCTCAAGATGCACACACTCGAAACTCTCCTTAGCATGGAGAACATCGATATCTGTGCAGTAACAGAAACCTGGTTCAGGGCTCCCGAGAGCACCCCAGCACTACCAGGTTATACCTCATACCATGCTTTTCGGCCCCAAAACTTGGACCGAACCACAAAAGGAGGGGGAGTGTCCATATTCATCAAAGATACCCACACCTCCAGGTTGGTGGCAAAGCACGAAGCATCAGAGACTATCCATGTGCAACTAACAGTGGGTAAAACTGCCTTTCAGTTTATAGCCTGCTACAGATCACCCTCCCAAACCCAGGAACCCCACTCGGCCTTCCTGAGAACATTGGAAAATATGAAGGTCTCTCCAAACACCATTATATTGGGCGACTTCAACTACCCAAACATAGACTGGGAGCATTACTCTAGCTCCAACACCCTAGCCCAAAGGTTCCTAGAATTTATAAACTCAAATGCTATGGAACAACTTGTTACCACCCCCACAAGAGGGGAAAACATACTGGACCTGATCATCACCAACATGGGGACTCTATGCTCCAGACCAGAAGTGTATCCCTCACTGGTAAGATCAGACCATAAATTAATCTCACTAGATATTCACATCCCGACCCCAGCCCCTGCCCAGAAATCCACAGTGAAAAACTTCTCTAAAGCAAATTTCACACTCCTCAAAACTGAGGTGGAATCCTTCAAAGCCCCCGGGCTTGTGGAAAATATGTCCCAGACGGCAGAATCCTTTACAAACGCATTCTATGAACACCTTCAGGAATGCATGGATCATGCAATCCCAAATAAAACCAAGACCCAATCCTCCAAAGACAGACGTCCTGTCTGGTGGGCCTCAGCCATAAACAAACTATACAATAGAAGGAGGAAGCTACTAAATGATAGAGCAAAATCCCAAAAAGGGAAGGCATCACTGATCATTATTAGCAAAAAACTACGGGCACACATAAAATTGTTTAAGGCCAGCTTCGAGAGAAAAATTGCACAGGACACTAAGGATAATCACAAGGCTTTCTTTAGTTATGTTATGAACCTGGGTGGTAATTTCCAGATATGATCAGAATTAGTCCAAAATGACAAAAAATACACCGAACCCACAGGCATTGCCAACATCCTAGCTGACAGGTTCAGCACAAACTTCTCCCCCCCTCCCCACCAAAAGGGCAAATATCTATCCCAGCAGAGTGCTGTCCCCCTGACATATCAGATGCTCAGGTAAGAGCCGCCCTCTCCAAAGCAAAAAACACAGCATCAGTGGGACCAGACGGTGTCCCGGGCTGCGTCCTACATGAACTCCAAGAAGAGCTAAATCCAAACATAAAACTACTATTCAATCTCAGCCTTACTACAGGATATGTGCCAAAGAGTGGTGTACAGCAACAGTGGTCCTTCTCCACAAAGGTGGTGCCTCAACGGATCCTGGAAACTATCGCTCCATAAGCCTGACTAGCATGGTCTGCAAAGCTATGGAAAGGATCATCATGGACCTCATAAATAAAGATATTGGGGACCTACAAACACTGGATCCTACCCAGTTCGGCTTTGTTAAGGGCAGATCCTGCCTCTTAAACCTGGTTGATTTCTTTGAAACAGTCATCAAGGCCATTGATGAGGGGATGGTGGTCCACACAGCCTACCTGGACCTCGCAAAAGCCTTCAATACAATACCCCACTTGGGCATTATAGATAAGCTCACCAGCTTAAATATAAACCCCTATGTCACTAGATGGATTGCAAATTGGCTCAAGGACAGAACCCACATAGTTAGAATTGCTGGAGCCATGTCAGACCAAACCAGTTACAAGTGGCATCCCACAAGGCTCAGTCCTGGGTCCTCTCTTGTTCAGTATATATTTCTCGGAGGTACAGGCCAACACGGAAGGACTGTGGCTGACCAAGTTCGCAGATGACTGCAAACTGGGCGCCATAATTGACTCTCCAGCCGACACAAGCATCCTCCAAAAGGGCCTCATAGAAACAGACAACTGGTGCCAGAGCCATGGCCTCAAGCTAAATGCCAAAAAGTGTATAGTCATCCCCTTTGGCAAAAACAAAGTGCCCACAAATTACCACATAGGTGGTAATCCATTAAGTACAGAAGAAGTAATTAGGGACCTGGGGACCCAAGTTGATAGCAATCTCTCATTTGACAACCACGTGGCCAAAGTGGTTAGAAAAACATTTTATATAGCCCACCTAATCATGAAGGGATTCATATCTAGATCAGGGGACGTCATTGTGCCTCTTTACTCATCCCTCATCAGGCCCATAATTGAGTACAATGCCCCTTTTGGGATGTACCTTACCAGACACCTGCAGCAACTGGAAAGACCCCAAAAGTATCTCCCCAAGAGGATCAAAGGGCTCAAACAGATGCCATATGCTGCCCGGTTAAAGAAACTCCAACTCTACTCAGTGGCATACCACCTGTTCAGAGGCGATCTGTGCCTGACATATAAAGTCATTTCCAACCCGGAATTAATGGACATGCTGCACCTCAGAAAATCCAAATCCCATCGAGCTACGCGCTCGAGAGACTTGAACCTCAGCACTGAAATAAATGGGACATGCTGGAGGGACAGATTCATAACCCAGAGGCTCCCTTCACTCTGGAATAAAATCCCAGTCCAGGTTAGGCAGAGTCCCTCATTGACTCTCTTCAAGAGGAATCTTGATGAGTGGATGGGAGATCATAGGTTTACCCTGGGTATCACTTCTGTGTCACTGTTAGACAGAGGCACCGTATACTAACCTCAAGAAAGGGCATAGCAAAATAAATTTAAAATGGGTGTCGAAAGCCAAACACATTCTGGCTAGGCTTATAAATGCCCTAGGGCAGATAGCCTTGTATGAACCTATGAACCTATGAACCTACAGACACTGGATCCTACCCAGTTCGGCTTTGTTAAGGGCAGATCCTGCCTCTTAATCCTGGTTGATTTCTTTGAAACAGTCACCAAGGCCATTGACGAGGGGAAGGTGGTCCACACAGCCTACCTGGACCTCGCAAAAGCCATCGATACAATACCCCACTTGGGCATTACAGATAAGCTCACCAGCTTAAATATAAACCCCTATGCCACTAGATGGGTTGCAAACTGGCTCAAGGACAGAACCCACATGGTTAGAATTGCTGGAGCCATGTCAGACTCCAAACCAGTTACAAGTGGCATCCCACAAGGCTCAGTCCTGGGACCTCTCTTGTTCAGTATATATTTCTCGGAGGTACAGGCCAACATGGAAGGACTGTGGCTGACCAAGTTCACAGATGACTGCAAACTGGCCACCATAATCGACTCTCCAGCCGACACAAGCATCCTCCAAAAGGGCCTCATAGAAACAGACAACTGGTGCCAGAGCCATGGCCTCAAGCTAAATGCCAAAAAGTGTATAGTCATCCCCTCTGGCAAAAACAAAGTGCCCACAAATTACCACATAGGTGGTAATCCATTAAGTACAGAAGAAGTAATTAGGGACCTGGGGACCTAAGTTGATAGCAATCTCTCATTTGACAACCATGTGGCCAAAGTGGTTAGAAAAACATTTTATATAGCCCACCTAATCATGAAGGGATTCACATCTAGATCAGGGGAGGTCATTGTGCCTCTTTACTCATCCCTCATCAGGCTCATAATTGAGTACAATGCCCCTTTTGGGATGTACCTTACCAGACACCTGCAGCAACTGGAAAGACCCCAAAAGTACCTCACCAAGAGGATCAAAGGGCTCAAACAGATGCCATATGCTGCCCGGTTAAAGAAACCCCAGCTCTACTCAGTGGCATACCGCCTGCTTAGAGGCGATCTGTGCCTAACTTATAAAGCCATGTCCAACCAGGAATTAATGGACATGCTGCACCTCAGAAAATCCAAATCACATCGAGCTACACACTCCAGAGACTTGAACCTCAGCACTGAAATAAATAGGACATGCTGGAGGGACAGATTCATAACCCAGAGGCTCCCTTCACTCTGGAATAAAATCCCAGTCCAGGTTAGGCAGAGTCCCTCATTGACTCTCTTCAAGAGGAATCTTGATGAGTGGATGGGAGATCGTAGGTTTACCCCGCGTATCACTTCTGTGTCACTGTTAGACAGAGGCACAGTATACTAACCTCGAAAAAGGGCATAGCTAAATTAATTTAAAATGGGTGGCGAAAGCCAAACACACTCTGGCTAGGGTTATAAATGGCCTAGGGCAGATAGCCTAGTATGAACCTATGAACCTATGAAAGCCCTGTATAGGGCAGCCACATGGCCAAACTGTGTGGATGCATACACACACACATCATCAACACAGCTAGGGCAACCCCATGCCTACACACACCACATCTGTCTAGCCCAATTAATAATGAAACCCCCTAAAACACACAAACACACACACATGATGTCAACCAAATGGCTCAGCCTAGGTCTCTGGCAAGCCCACAACACACCCTGTGCATATGATGGCACCTGTGCCACATCTCTGTCATCCATAACATCGATGCAGGGATGCATGCATATGGTTCTGGTGCACAGGGTGAATGTACTAAGGTGTACCAATGTAATGCTGTGTAACATGTTTGCAGCATTAAAGTTTAATGCTTACATGTCAGGATGTGTATCTGTCCAGCCATGATGCATTATAGCTGTTATTAACACTGACTGATTGTGGTCTCCATAATCTATTCTGTTTGTCTTGTAGGTGTCTTATGTGTCAGCAGAATGTTGGTCTGCTGTTGTTTCCTACAAGGGGTATGGCACTGTGGTGACACCTTGACAGTGCCATATCCTGGGTACAGCTGAACACAAGTCACAGGTCTGTATAACAGTTACTGCATGTGCCACATGACTGATATGTCTGAGGGGTGTATACATGTGAGTGCATGGTGGCTGATGTCAGCAGCCCTTCTATAGTGGACAATGGTAAGTGTACTGGATGGTACACACCACGTTTGTGTATAAACACACACGCACACACACACACACACACACACACACACACACACACACACACACACAGGCTTTTTTGTTGATGCAATACACAGAGAATACTGTAAACATGGATGTATGTACTTTTGTAGAGAACCCATTTTAGCCAATGTAATTCCACCAATACAGAAAAGGCATAACATCACATTGGGAAATAATCACTCTGCTAGTTTAATGTCATTGACGATGGTACTGGCAGGGTATATGTCTCCCTTCCCCAATGCAGTGCAATCCTGGACTTGGTAAACATAGGTGTGCTGGTGTGGGTGGCACAGCCCTACCGTTTGGAGGGTGTGGGATGGTGTAGAACTGCTGATAGTGTGATTGACAACTACTTAACCTGTTAACATAAACTGTACAGTATTACAGCCAACTAAGCGGAGGTTACACACAACAATAACCACAATGATGGTGGCTGTGTCTACAAGATCCACACCCAACTCTATATATATATATATATATATATATATATATATATATATATATATATATATATATATATATATATATATATATATATATATATATATATATATATATATATATATATATATATATATATATATATATATATATATATATATATATATATATATATATATATATACCAATCCCAGTATCACTGTACAACTATACAGTGGGGAAGAGGGCATTTACACATCTACTACTAGTTTTGATGGAATTAATTTCCACAACATGATACCTTTGAAATGTTAGCATTTGCCAGTCAGTTCTCAGACAGATGACCTCCTGGGACATGTATTTTCTGCAAATTGAAGTAGATCCCTTCACATACACACAGACTCTTACTTGAAAACACTGAAAGTAGAGCCCCTACCTAGGTACTTATTGCTACTAATGTGTGTGGCCTTAATTGCACACACCACACAGCATTTATGATGAGGTGTGTCCCAGGTTACTTGTTAAGTGAAGAACATCACCAGGCCTTGTACAGTATGGTAATGGGGAATGCACTGGTTGTTTATGAACAATACATAGTGTGACGTACTGTCATATACAAATTTACAAACACATAACAGTTATAAACACATCTAAGAGACCTGGGTTTATCAGTGCTAACTACCTTGTCAGTGAGTCCATTCTGTTACAGATCATTTGCACACAGCACATGCATTACTGGGCTGGATAGTGTAATCAGTTGCCTGTATGATTGATGGTGACAGTGGTTCCCCATACAATGGACCTTGGGACATGAACTGGGGGTACCATGGTGTAAAGACAGCATACTCAGCACCCACACCCCTCGTTGGATATTTTACTAACTGAAACCCATGATATTACTCTGACAGACCCACAATCACACATTGACCAGGACTACAATACAACCCCTTGTCTATCTCAAGAGTGCTACTACAGGAATATGCATCTATTCCACATGCCATAGGGATAGTAGGGTCATGGTTTGTCATGGCTCTCCTATGATCAGCAACATCACTATCCCTTGTACTATATGGCAATATCTATTATATTAGGAAATGTGTCCTCAGAATGCAGTATCCTACAAATATACACACTTGCACACATACACACACTTGCAAGGACTCAGAGGCAACCCATGCTTATCTACCCATATGTACAATAGTGGTGTGCTTGTACTGCAAGCTCCAGGTAGCCCATAGGGTGAAGAGTGTAACAAAATACATGTAATGTCCATTACAGCATCAGCCATTTCTAACTATGACAAAGAGGGGTGTAATGGTTGAGAAGGCCCTCAGGGTATTATCAGTTACAGGTTTACAAACACACAGACACTGTTATTCTCAGTAATGCACGCTGACACCATTTGTCAGTACTGGGGTCCATAGGTGCAGTTGTTCCAAGGTGTGTACCAAGATATTGTCCATGGGGAGATGAGAAGAGTAGGGGATATGGGTACAGTGGTATCATGCCACCTGCCATTTGTCAGCAGGTCATCTATCAACTGATGCCACATGAGTGATCCTAAAAGTAAGAATTAAATGTAACATCCAATAATCTGGTTGCCCCTTGCAGAGTGCCAGTGAGGTGCTCCAGTTGACATGTATGCAACATATATTGCATGACATGGCCAATGTCTGTCTTGGAGACCTGTACCCAAGCATGTTCTGTTGACTGTAATAGTGTAGTTGAGGTATCCATGACATGTGGTGCATACAAGGTGGGGTTTCCTAGCTGTGGCATTCATGACACAGCTGGGCAGATATGTCAGTGTCAGTCAAGCATAGATGGCCTGTAAGCAGCCAAGATGGATACCAGACATCTGTACAAAGGACAGACAAACATCAGTTAGCCAACTGGTTATGCATTAGGATGAATGTTTTTGACAGATAGACAACTGACTCTGATAGCTATGCCATTACTACATGATAGCATCTCTCAATGACATGTCCTATACACACAGTAGTCTACAGTTAACATCCACATGTCAGATCAATATCCAGTAGCAAATACTTAATGACACACAGCTCATAAACCAGGAACATAATAGTCAGGACTCAGAGTCCATCTTTGCAAGCAGAGGAGTTTGGTTCCAGTACTACAATCTACAATCTACTCTTACTTGGGAAAGCACTGTTAACAGTAGTAATGTAATGATACACTACATGCTAGTGTAACTGCATATAACATGGGATACTACCCATGTATGAAACACAGTCAAACAGAAAAGAGTGTTGTACAAGCCATATATAGTCAGGTGTCCCAGACAGTAGACTCATACCCCTTGCTACTGTAATGACAGCATATAGAAGCATAGTATGTATATGGAATTTAATACACTTATTAAAGCTGTCATTACCCTATTATTTTATCAGACTGGAATGTGATCACTGGTTACCACAGCTGAGCTATGCTTAGCAGGTGTAACCATTGCATAAATGTAAATGGTAAGCACATTTATGTACTGGTAAGCGATGTTTACAACGTGTAAGCATCTTTTCGTTTAACCATATGTTAGTACCGGTTACTGTTGGGCAAACCAGCGCCAACCTGCTTAAAGCTGCTCAAAACTGCCTTAACCACTTTGTATCCAACAGTCTTTGTTCTGCCTAGCAACAAAATAAACAGCCCTTACAGGTGTTGAACCCTGTACACTATAGTCACAGCAGTTAACTACTAAGCCATCATAGCTATGAAGAAGTTTGTTGTTTTTTTCCAATATATCTGTCAGTACACATACTGAATAGTAGTGAATAACTGCTTTGACTTCTACAATTGTGTAGTACTTGTTAGTGAAAATATTGTTGAATTAGTATGTTAATATATCTATATAAAACATATCAGTTAAATATAGTGGGATATGTCTGGGAAGGTAAAAACAACACTCATGTTTGCACATAACAAGGATATGGCTATATATATATATATATATATATATATATATATATATATATATATATATATATATATGTATATATATATATATATATATATATATATATATATATATATATATATATATATATATATATATATATATATATATGTGTGTGTGTGTGTGTGTGTGTGTGTATATACATCTGTATATTATATACATATCTATATATATATATATATATATATATATATATATATATATATATATATATGTATATGCGTCTACTTCATATGATCAAAAGCTCAAATGATTGACAAACTTTTCAGACAGACCAAAACACCTAAAGCTCAAATGCCCTTTCCCCATTGTAGTGAGACCCTGGAGTTAGAATAAATAGATAAACTTTAAACATACATGTGGATAGTTATAACAAAAATGACAATATTTATCTAAATATTGTGGGGGGATCCACCCCCCACCCCCCTAACTATTTATTCTAACTCCAGGGTCACGCTACAGTGGGGAAAGGGCATAATGCTGTGAATTTCATGTGTCAATGTTATGAGTTTCGACCAAATGAGTTGTCGGTGTTTTGAACTTTAGGTGTTTTGATGTCGGTGAAAAGAGTGTCAATCATATGGCTTTCGATCATATGAAGTAGACCCATATAGATATATTCATATATAGATCTATTTGTGTATATATATATATATATATATATATATATATATATATATGTATATATACAGAAACACTTTATAATCTTGAAATACTGAAATGTCGAATTTCAGTATCTAGAGACTTTAAAGTTGAAGTTTTAAAATAGTGAAAGTACATAATCGCGAATTCAAATATCTTGAACTTGTGGTTATGGCTTTACACTACGTAACATCTGGGGTTGTATGTGGATGGTGTACAGTGCCGTGTGTTGATTTAGGTGTAATGTCAGGTAAGTGAGTGTTTTGTAAGGGTTTTGGGTAGGAGTTTGAGTGTATGTGAGTGTGCTTATATGTGTGATATGTGTGTGTGTGTGTGTGGGGGGGGGACTGTAGAATGTGTGTGAGTTTGCTTTTGTTTTCTGTTTTCTGTTTGTGCAATCTCAGAGTAAGTATATATAAGTAGGGGGGTGGGGGCATAGCCCACCCCACATGGGGGTGCGGTTGGGCTTGTCCCCCTGCTTATTTGTGATGTAGTTTGTGGATGTGTGCTGTTTTGTTTGTTTATTTTGTGGTGTGTGTGTTGTGGTATATGTGTGGGCTGGTGTTTGCTGTGTTTTCGGTGTTTTAAATTATGTGGTTTTGGGCATTTTGTGTTGTGTGGATTCGGTTTCATGGTCTCAAAAAACTGAAATTTGAGATTGCAGTCTTTCGAGATTATGAAGTGAATAAATATATTTCATAATTCATATTCATTTCATAATCTCAAAAATATATGTATAACATATGTCCATAATATGTAGTGGAGTCATACCTCAGCACCAATAGTGACGACCTCTTAGTGCAAGGGGATGTCATGTAAGTATTGCAGGTATAAATCTACAATGTTGCTACAGTAACAGGGGTTGTCTTAACAGAAATGTTTTGTGGGGAAGTCACATCTGATACTGACAAGTACACCATCAGTTACTGGCAGACATCATAAGATCATCATAGTGCAGTGCCACACAAATCACAGTAATGATCATGTGGAATACAGCAGAGATATGACCAATAAATGTGGACAGTCTGTCAAACGCTGGTCAGTCCAGAGGTATACATAGAACTCCTTAGTGTAAGACATGTGGACCAAGCCTGGCAAAATGGATGTTTACAGCTATGTAAATGGGGATATCTTGAAAATACTGGAATAGTTAAGCTCACACAGTTTATGCATTAACACACTCCTTTCTGTCCTGACACATATTAACCGGAGGAGCAGAGGTCAGAAGTCCACATACTACCCACTAGTTAGTGACACACATCTGTACAGCATCTCACTGCTTTGTAAGAAATAAACAACAGTTATGGTGGCCAGGCAACAGTACATCTGACAAATATCTGGACATAACATCACACTAAGTAAATACCCTGAGCTTCTAGGCATTTCACAAAGCACTGTGCAAACTACAGGCAGACTCCCACAACACTGGCCTACATTTCTTATGAGGGAATACACATGTACTTACAAATATAGAAGGTTCTACAGGCATGTAACAGCATGGAGTAACAGACACCAGTGTGAAAGTGCATACCCACAACCAGTCTGAACACAGCCACATATGGTAAGGCTAATTAATATTACAGTATATGGACTGTGTGAAAAACACCATACTCTTATGTGCCACTCAGACACTAACCCTACACATACTGGGCCAATACACAGTGCATTCCGATGCCTGACTGTGGTATGGGACATGTGTCGGTCTGGCCCTATAAACATGTACACCAACAGGGTACCATACACTGGAGCTGCATGCAACATCAGATAGAACAGGACCAAGAACAATGACATCTACCACAGTCTGTATAAAGGCCAAGGTACATATTCACAATACACACTCTGTCAACAATCACCATAAGTACACAGACCTCACTACTGTACACACGACAACAGAATGTCCAGGTTTTGTCCTCAAATATAAAGCCTACTATACATAACATGTCTAACAGTCTGATATCTCTCTGGCTTGTTATCAGGTATGATGTCAGTAAATAATGATGTTACTGAACATAAGCACCTCTTATTGCATGACATATGTACAAAGGTTGACAGACTTGAGGTTGGACCACAAACACAGGGCCAATACTGAGATGTTTCTGTGATAAACTCATACATTTACTGGTGTAACATGGTGTGTTGTGATATATGTCTTCTGAGGGATATTAAGTCAGTAACTCAAATGGATGTCACCATGTACTGACTGAAATCATCAGAGTATGCTACTGCATTTCTAAAGATAGGAAATGTGTGAGCAACACAACACATGTAAGATTCCAAACTATGGGCAATCTGCAGATAGCCCTACAGGTGAGAGTTTCCTCAACCATATAACACTGTCATGCCAGATATTAAATCATGTAGAACAGCCATATCCACATGAACCCTGTTAAACCAACATTACTTCAAATGTAGAAGAGCAATACTTACATTCTGTCCCCATGTCTGCAACATCCACCTCCTGTTTGTTGGCCTGTCTCCACAGTGTATGTTGTAAGAGGTATATCCAACTACACTCTGTGATGCTGTGTGTCAAACACCCACATGAAGTCCTGCTCACAGTGAAGGAAAAGGACCAACACCCACAGGAAGTGCTTAGTTATAGGAGTGTGTTTTCATGCAATTGGCTATAGGAATGATAACACAGCTGTTCCACAACCGTGCACAGGCCATCATGTGATTATGAGCATCACTTACAAAACTCAAGCTCCTGCCTAAGCAAAGCAGATATACTTTTCCACATCCACCAGAGAGGGAGTGAGAGAGAGAGAGAGAGACACACACACAAAGTAAGAAAGGAATGGAGTAGGAGAGTAAGAGCCAAGTGTGTTTGGGTATGATCGATGAGAGGAGAGTGGTATGTGGGCATTATGACGGTTGCCTATATTGTGTACTAATCCATACTGTTACTTGGTAATTGCACATGGCTGTACAAATTTATGGTTGAGGATTGTCTACAACAATCTCTACAATGTTTGGAAAATGTTGGCCTTGTAATGTCAACAAAGGGACATGTAGCTCTTCAATACAATGATGTAGCAAAACCCACACTGCAATGGATCCTGTCATTACACAATCACCCAAACACCCACCCAGGATATTGATAACACACACACACACACACACACACACACACACACACACACACACACACACACACACACACACACACACACACACACACACACACACACACACACACACACACACACACAAAAAACCTCCTACCTGACTATGTTTTGCTTTTACATTGTTATACAGTTATTGCACATGCCATGGAGCTTACATGTTGAAAATCTGTCCAAAGGTATCTTTGAAGGTGAGTGACATCAGCAATGGTGATAATGGAGGGATAAGGGAAGTGTAGTACATGTGACTGTCGACAAAAGCAGATGTCAAGGAAGACACACCCACACTCTCTCAGGGAATCACACACATTATCATAGTTGGCAGGGTCAGGTTTAGAACTCCTACATTACTAGTTTGCTGCACTACAGTATTACATAGTTATCACACGCATCACAGAGCTATCAAGCTGATATATGGCCAAAGGATTATTTCAAGGTGACTGACATCAGCAGGCATGCTACAGTAATTCAATGGGAGGTGTAGTGAGTGTGAATGGCTTCAAAATCATTAATCTCCACACACACACAAACACACACACACACACACACACACACACACACACACACACACACACACACACAAACATACACACTTGCCAGTACTGAGATGCATGGGTTCATTGCTTCACGGGTGTATAGTAGCTGACTGCGCCTGAAGGCTGTACAAGGCTAGGAAAAGGGAATACCTTGGCATCAGGCCACATGACAATGGTATCCAGTGTGGCTCAGGGGTGTAGTCCCTGGATTGGCCCACACAGGTGGGTACTGTATTCACCATCCACTCATCTGGGTTACTATAGTGGGTGGCCAGTGCTGTGCAATGATTGCCATGTATGTGATCTATATTCCATAACATAGACAGTGTCTGGGTTGTGCACATGTCCCATATGCATGTTCTGTGATGTGTGGAAGTATACTTGAGGTGTCTGGGGCATGTTGTGTGGACAGATTGTTATCATCTGATGTGGCATTCCTGACCACATTTGGTGAAACCTGGCTACAAAAATGAGGTTGTGCCGGCTCCTACATTAACAGCATGATACAGGTATTCAGGTGGAGTTAGTGTCACCTGTCCATACAGGGCATGTGTATAAGACATGGTATTCCCTTTGTGGGTTCCATTTGCAGACTACAGTTGTTGCATGCATCTAGTGGGGAACATAGCAAAGGACCACTGTAAGCATTTATTTGCCTATTGTAGGGATAGAACAGGGTGCCATGTCCTTTTACTTGCTGGATAACACACACTCAGTCAGGAGATGTTACACATCACAGTACATTCTGATGTCAGTGGCAGTGTTGTGGTCAACAGGCATGTAGTCCACTGCAATCACACCATTGTTACTATCTGTGGGCAATATGCAGGGAATTACCAATATAGTGGTTGTTGCCTAGCCAAGTGTATTTGTGTATGAAACATGGGTGGAGAGTGTTCTCTGAGTAATACAAGGGTTGCCTATATTGTTCATCGATCCATAATGTCACATATAGAGCTATGGATTGTCTACACCAGCCTCTCTGCTGTTTGACATATGTTGTCCTGTGACATATAGTAGGCCCTCAATATAATAATTTAACAAAACTCACCCCACGATGCATCCTGTCATTTTACAATCACAGCAACCCTCCATGCCTACATGCTGACCACTTCCACACAATATACAACACACAACAACCTAACACGCAGACTCCTGCACATTGTACAAGTGCAATAATCTATCCTACTAATTTGGCCAGATCAGGTAATCTAAGTTCCACTGTTATTAAACCCGCACGTACATGTTACTACATTTCTACATAGGATACACACACACAAACTCTGTTAAATCAATGTCCTTAATTAGCCCTTACCCTAACCCTAAAACACATAGACTTGCAAACAAATGTCCATCACTACCATAAACCTAATTACCTTTGTTGACCAATCTGAAAGTCTCTCAATACAGCATTTGCAGTAACTGTTTATTGCACAAAAAGAACTATAGGCCAGTTCAGTCACACAAATGAGTGTCAACCAAGTGAACTGACCATATAGATAGATAGATAGATAGATAGATAGATAGATAGATAGATAGATAGATAGATAGATAGATAGATAGATAGAATGTTTAGGACCAGTATGGCAGCACCCAATGCATATTCATGAAGGCACAATGCCTGAGCTCCTAAACAGACACAGAGTGTATACGAGTGCAGGGGGCATGCCTGACAGCAGTGCTTTCAGAATATACTCTCCCCTGCAATCAAGAGCAGCAGTTTAGCAATAAGAATGAGCGAGACTGCTCATAGGGTGTTCGCATACCCCCAGTAACATCCTCCCAAGTTTATAAGAGCAATAGTTAAAATATAAAATATAAACAAGCTAATTTTTTTTTATCAAACAGATAAAATTTAACCATAGGTCCACAGGTTTGCCCATTGCTTAGCTAAATATATTGCAGCTTAAATGGCACAAGAGGATAAATATCAAGATATATGCAAATAAAACAGTACTGCAATAGTGTAGTGGCAGAGCATTTGCCTTACGAGCACTCATTCCCTGTTCGAGTCTCACTCCAATACATTCCATTTTCTATGTCAGATCACTTTATGAACAATATTTTTTGTTGCATAACCTACTAAATAACATATATTTGTGAACTGGAGTACTACTTTAAATGCAGATGTGAGGTGTCATTGTCATAATGTTGTAAAATCCACAGATAAACACAAGTGCCCCATACAGTATATGTACACATGAATCAGGGATACAAATCAAAGGTACAATGTGTAATGAATGATAAATCCATAGCGTGTCCAAATCCACCACCTTCCCAAGAACCATTTTACATTTCCGTATAAATGAATGCGGGGGTAAGCAGGAGTAAGCAGTATTAAGCAGGAGTAAGCATATTTACACAGTAGTAAGCAAGTTTAAGCCCATTTGTGCGGGGGGTGAGCAATGCACATACAGGTTAAGCAATATTGAAGCTAACTCTCTGTAAGCATATTTAACTGGAGGTTAGCATTGCTTACCTTCACGCAAATACACGCAAACCCACTTACAATTGCTTAAAAGTGCCTTAATCACTCTGTATGCAACAACTGCTGTTCTGGCCAGAAACAAAATAAACAGCCTTTGCAGGTCTTGAACCCAAGACCCTATAGTCACAGTAGTTAACCACTAAGACATCACAGCAGTATATAAGATTGAGGTATCACCAAGCAGATCCTCACTATAGGAAAATCAAACTTAACATGTGAAAGAAATCTATATACAGTTTTATGTTGTATAACCTACTACATAACATAAATATGTGAACTGGAGTACTGTATTAAGTCCAGATGTGAGGTGTCATTGTAATAAAGTGTTGAAATCCCTGAATAAACACAAGGACCCCATACAGTGTACGTACACATGAATCATGGATACCAAACACATATATAACATGTAATGAATAATAAATCAATGCCAAACAGCAAATAGTATGCAAATGTAAAATTAAGCAATGCTAAGCATTGCACAGCCCAGCTTACTAGGTGTAAGCAATGTTTAGGCCAGCTAAATCATTTCACCCATTGGTATACCCCCTTAAGCAATGCCAACCTCAGGTAACAAGGTTTGCCCATAGCTTAGCATTTTCAAAACCAGCCAATCATGGCAAAGTATGGGAAATTGGCCCTATTTAAACCCAACAGGTGGGAATACATCTCATAACTGGTTGTAGCTTCATCCTGTAGGCACTATGACTGGTATGGGAGAGGGTGTGCATTTTTGGGTGCAGCGCTGGGGCATCCAAGAGTCCAGAGTCATGGCAGGCTCCTTGTTAAAGACCATGACCAGAGACTGCTGCAGGGCCAGTACCAGGGTTCCCAATATAAAGTGGAAGCCTGGGACCGTCTCGCCCGTTACCTCACCAGTGCCACTGGCATACCATGAACTGGTGAGCAGGTCAGGCATCACTATGCCGACCTGAAGTGGAGAAAGAGGGATATCTTGGATCAGTGGATCCAAGAGGCTAGGAGGACGGGGGATGTCCCAGCCATGTGTAAGTATCAGTCCACTACCTGTTTAAAAATTGCCAGCTCATGTATATTATGGATAGGTATGGCTAATTATTCTTCTTATGTCTTTCACAGTGGGAGCTCCAGATAAGTGACAAGTGGAGTACCTCAGGGTTCAGTCCTGGGACCACTCTTGTTTGGCATCTACTTCTCTGAAGTACAGGCCAACACTAAGGGACTCTGGCTAACAAAGTTTGCAGATGACTGCAAACTGGGAGCCATTATTGAATCCCCAAATGATGTGGATATTCTACAAAAGGGCCTTACAGAAACAGATGCCTGGTGCCAGAGCCATGGGCTCAAGCTTAATGCCAAGAAATGTATAGTTATCCCCTTTGGGAAAAACATGTACCCATGAACTACCACACAGGTGGCAGAACACTAAACATCGAAAGTGTGATGAAAGACTTAGGGACACAAGTGGACAGTGGTCTCACTTTCGATAACCACATCGCCACAACAGTCAGGAAATCCTTCTACGTGGCACACCTCATCACTAAGGACTTTTCATCCAGAAAAAAAGAGGTCATTGTCCCACTGTACTCATCCCTCATTAGACCCATTATAGAGTATAATGCCCATTTGGTATGTGCCTCACAAGACATCTGCAACAGCTGGAAAGGCCACAGAAATACCTCACTAAAAGAATCACAGGCCTAAAGCAGATGCCATATGCTGACCATCTAAAAAAACTCCAGCTATACTCTGTGGCATATCGTCTACTCAGAGACAATCTCTGCTTAACATACAAGGCCATGTCAAACCCTGAGCTGTTGGACATGCTCCACTTAAAGAAATCCCAATCCCTCAGAGCAACACGCTCCAGGGATCTAAACCTTATCATCACAATGAACAAAACATGCTGGAGGGATAGGTTCCTGACCCAGAGACTCCCCATACTCTGGAATAGACTGCCCATACATGTCAGGCAGAGCACCTCATTGGCCCTCTTCAAAAGGAACCTTGATGATTGGATGGGAGATAGGAAATTCACCCCGGGGATCATGTCAGTCGCCCTGCTAGACAGGGGCCCAGAGAAGTAAATATTGTGGGAAAAAATTTCCAGGGAATTGTTATGGCTAGGCTTGCATAGGCCTTAGGGCCGATAGCCTAGTACCAACCTATGAAGCAACCAGGAAGTCCATGCCTGTGGATTGCAGTGGTTGTGATGCTAGGCAGGTTAGTAATACTCTTGCATGTACTGTCATAGGAAATAAATCTAAAAGTAGTAGTAAGTTAATTGCATGTATAAAACCTGTATTGTTTAAGGCACGTACTGCATACACCAGAGAATATGGCAGGATGAGTCTCATATAGGTTGTATGTAAATAAGAGCATAATAGCCTGACAATAAAGGTCTAACTGCTGGACTGCATGTGTTTACTCTGGTATCATATGGTAATGCAAAGTTGCAGTCTCTTAATAGTGCTGTTGTATTAAGCATTGTTGCCCACACTGTGCTACATAAATAAAATGTGTAGGAATGTCTGTATATGACTGTTGTAATCACAAGAGGTCATATAGTACAACTGAGAGAGACTTACACAGAAAACAGTGAAAAGATAGACAGCATAATCCAACTAGTGCACTCAACTCAGATGTGAACCGATGTAATTTTTGCACACACAGCCATGGCTCAAATCCTGGGAGTGGTAGTAGGCTGTCTACAGAATCATACCCCACAACTGTACAGCTATGTCTAGAATGTCCAATTAATAGGCCCATATCTGCTGCCTGTCACACTGGCAAATCAGTGGGATGATCTGAGACATTTAGCCAGCAAATAAGAAATACAACTGATTGTAAAACATCTATAAGAACAAATCTGTCACTCTAGCAACTCCCCAAAATGTTATGAGTGTAATAAGCCAAGTATGTCCCTTCTCCACCCCCATGTTGTGAAGCTGTAACCAGAGCATGTGCAGTAACAGAGTGAGACGTATGTGCATAATACTAATGTGGAATCTGGTAATATGTGTGGCAACATTCAGGTAGTGCTAACAAACATTGCCCCCACAGGTCTGTCAGATATGAAAACTGTGCCTAGAAATAAAAGATTGATATCCTGTACTGGTACTGTTTATTCTGGTATTGTATGGCTTTGTTAGTGTTGCAGTTGCTCTGAATAATAAGGTATTACTCCACACCATCACCCACACTGTGCTACATAATAAAACTGTCTAGGAAATCCTGTATAAGAGTGTTGTAATTACAAGTTCAGATTGTAAAACCACAGGAGACTAATAGACAGAAATCAGAGAAGAGATACACAGCGATATCTATATAGCACACTCAACTGTGATGGACACTGTTTTATTTTTAGCAGACACAGCCATAGATCGATGTCTGGAAGTGGTAGTAAGCTGTATGCAGAATCATACCCCACAAGTGTACAGAATTGTCCAGAATGTCCAGTTAATTGGCCCATATCTGCCGGCTGTTACCCTGTCCCCCTGGCATATCAGTGTGCTAATCTCTGACATGTACGCAGCATTTCATGTCATATAACTGACTGTCAGGCCTGTACATATTTGGAAAATGTCAATGAAAACAAACCTGTCATTGTACAACTCATCAAAGGTTTAAGAGGGCAATAGTCAAAATATGTCCCGGTTCACCTGCATGTGGTCAAGACATGCCCAGAGTGTGTGCAATATGAGATGGACAGGTATGTGCATAACATCAACCTGGAATCTAGGAATATGTGTAGAAACAGTTAAGTAGTGTTAACAAACAATACCTCCACAGGTATACTAGGTAAGAGATGTATACTGCAGGTAAAACTCAGTTCATGTATATAGTTGTCTACATCCATACCACTGTCCAAACTAAGGCCATAGGGTAGTGTACTAATACCTGCAAGGTAGAGATCAGAGCACTGACTAGGAAAGTAATGAGAACTACAGGAATATACTAGTTAATTGACATCTCCTCCCCCCACTATATCTGCAAGAATAAACTAAATACACAACTCAATCAGTATGTGCTCCATTAAATCTACTTTTGGGACACATGTCCTATAGTTTGATAAATATTTAAATTTGTTTCTATGCATGTACCATGTTGAAATAATCACAAATTGGTGGCATGCTGCCATCAATGTATCTGCATGCTGTTGTAATGGCCACTGTGGTTCCATATATGTATGTATTCTGTTTGCTATGCAACTGTTCCATATCTTGTGTTCTGGGTTAATGAGAATATCTATGCATGCTGTTATACCTAATCCTGGAATGTGTTGACTATTACTAACCCACAAATGTTGTAAAATTGAAACACCATAGCACGTTTGGGAAGGCCGGTCCCAGTGGACCCACCTCTCCCACCTCATCTGGCTGTAGCACCGGGCACCAGAACATCTGGGGCTCACCCCGGGACTTCCTTGTCTGCTGGTCCTGCACCACCTTTAGGTGGAACTGCCTCAGGGGATAGGGCTTGCCCCCCCGGGGGTGGGCATGGACAGGACACTGTCACCCATCACCAGGTCCAGGGGGTGACGTGTAGCGAGCTCCACAGAGAGTTTGGAGATCTGCTATGCCAGCTTGAGGGCTGCGTGTCATAACTAGAGGGTCAGCCTGAACCTCCTACTCAGCCCCCAGCACAGCCACCTTTGCGGCTGCAAAGGTGTAGTGGTGACTGCCCATGGGTGGGGACCTCAGTCCCACTGTTTCCACTAGGGGTTCATGGGCTTCCGATTTCCAAACACCCCCTCCCCATCAAGGTGTTTACCCCCCACATGTGTCATATACTGGACCTGTATGCTGTCTTGTCTGTATTGTCTATTATCCTACCCAACCTACCTCCCCAAATATACCTACTATCCCTCCTCAACATCCCACTCTCGCCTGAAAAAAAAAAAGGGCAATCTGTTCCCCAAAAAAATCTCACTCCATTTGTAGCTGTCCATTTCACACATGTGTCCACTGGACACATGTAATCTGGTCTAACTGGCTTTACAACATATTATTGTTGTCCTCACCCCTCTCTCAGGGGTATGAGTGTCCAAATCTGCCTCCAAATCAGTGTATATGCACAGCTGTTGCTGTAGAAGAAATGGGAAGCTATGGACCTTCCCTACACCCGTCCGGCACATCCCTAGCTATTTTCCCTGCTGTCTTTCCCTCTTTGTCCCCCTTTTTCACCACTTTCATATCAACACTTTTTCATTTCTTTTAAAGAAATTAGCATGGGATAAGCAGGAGTAATCACTTTTAAGCAGCAGTAAGCAGGTTTAAGCCTGTTTACGTGGGGGTAAGCAATGCCTACACAGGTTAAGCAATTGAGAAGCTAAATCAGTATAAGAAACTGTAACTGGCAGTTAGCAGTGCTTTAACTCCGTGCAAACCCACACAAACCCACTTACAACTGCTTAAAAGTGCCTTAATCACTCTGTGTCCAACGACCCTTGTTCTGCCCAGCAACAAAATAAACAGCCTCTGCAAGGCTGTAACCCAGGACCCTGCACACCATAGCCAAAGTGATTTACCTCTAAGCCATGTCAGACATACATAACCCTGATGTTTTCACAAACATATCATCCAGCACAGTCATTCAACAGTATGTGCGAGTCAGAGAGAGGTATCATTCCCTGCGTCGCTACTGTGTCAGTGTATGTGCTATGCGCTGCCTCTTTGTGAAGGCCAGGGCATACTGGGCACACCTCCTTCTGCCCACTGGGGCTGGCTCAGGTTGTTCCTCCACTGAGTTACTCTGTCCCTGTGCAGACCTTGGCAATGGTCGGGGGCTGTGTGGCCCTGCCCCATGCTGTTCCGCTGCACCTGTTTCCGCAGGATCATATTGTGTAGCACGGCACATACGATGACAATTTGAGTACATGTAGCTGGTGAGTACTGCAAGGCTCCACTGGATGTGTCCAGGCACCAGAACCATGACTTCAGCATCCCAAATACATGCTTTATTATAATTCTGGTCTGTGCGTGTGGCTCATTATGGAGTTCTTGTTCGGGTGTGTGTCTGCATTTCTGATGGGTGTCATCAGCCATGGCTCCAGTGTGTAACCAGCATCCCCCACTAGGTGACCATTAGGGATGTCCCCATTGAAAAATCTCTGGTACAGCTGCATCAGATTCCAGATGTGGTAGTTGTGATAGCTTCCTGGGCAGCCAGCACACACATTCATTATAATGCCCTGGGCATTGCACTTGACCTGGCAGTTGATGGAAGGGAAGCACTTGCAGTTGATGTAGACCCTACCCTGCTCACCATGTTGTGCTTTGATGCATATGTGCGCGCAGTCTATAGCACCCACTATGTCTGGGTATTCTGCTATTTGGTGGAAGAGATGCATATTGCTGGCCAATACCTAACGGGTGTTGGGGGAATATATATGCTCACAGGCATGTGCTGACATGGCATCCAGGAACTGGTGGACTACCCTGGATGCTGATACCTGTGAGATCCCCATGATATCCCCAGTTGGCCTTTGGAAGGTACCTGTGGCTAGTATTCTTAGGCCTACACATACCTTGGTAACCACTGAGATGGGTTCCCCTCTGTTCTGTGAGTCAGGCGTGGCTGGCACAGCTCAACAGTTTGCTGTAGGAGGTCCCTGTCCACCTTATAGCACTGCACTATCTCTAGCTCATGTAGCCCCTGGTAGGTTACCCTGGGTCTGTACACTCTTCTCTGTCTCTTCACTGTAGGTTGGTTGATGGCATTTTCATCCTCACCACCCTCAGCCTCTCCACATGTTGATGTATGATAGCTACTGCAGCCTTTATCATTTCGTTGTTTTTGTTTGTTAAAATTTCCCCACTTGTATACACCAGTGGTGTAGAGTATGTGGGAAAAAAACAGAGGGAAAGTTCTTTGCATAGTTTATAGCAGTGTTCTGGTCTGCGCTTGGCTGCTGCCTGTGTAATTGGCTGATTCTGATACATTTCACCTGCCAGCTGTGCTCGTTTTCCTTGATTACCTTCCTACCGCTGTTTTCCCTTCCCATTGCCTTTCTGTTTAAGCCCAGTGGTGCATCACACAAACCCTGTGTAATTGGCTGATTCTGATGCATTTCACCTGCCAACTGTGCTCGTTTTCCTTGATTACCTTCCTACTGCTGTTTTCCCTTCCCATTGCCTTTCTGTTTAAGCCCAGTGGTGCGTCACACAAACCCAGCGCTCAAATGTGCACAGAGTTTCTATTTCCAGGTTTACTTTTTTTTTTTCCTTTAAAACCCGGTGCGTGGCATGCACATCTGCTTAGGCAATGTAAAGTGTGCTAGGCAGCCTTAGACACACACCCTTGCTTAGCTCTGCTAAGCTAAGGGCAAACCCAAGCCACAGGGCTCCAATCTGCTTACAGTATGCCTGATGCACACCCCTATGATGTCAGATAACTCTTAGGTTTGAACCATGCTATTCCTGCACTTACACTGTTGGGTGCTGACTAGCATTGAGGGGAAATCTGAGATTCAGTATCATTTCCCTCATTTGCATAGGATTGCCTGCTAATGCATAGTTACAGGTCCCACACTGAGCCTCCCCCCTTAGCAACCACTATTCACTGTCCATGTTGTCTTCTGCCTGCCATTAAGTATAATGTCAAAATAGTGATTTTGGTTAGAATGCTTATTTCAGGTTATTTTTTATATTTTCGGCCTGATCCCGTTCGCGCGCCGCTGCCCTACGCTTAAACAGCTGAAATCGGCTAAAAAAAATAAAAGTTTTTTTTTTTTTGCAACTGTTTTCCATGCTGACAGCCATATATTTGGCCATTGGCATGGTTTCCACATAATATACACACTTATTTGGAGCTGTCATGGCTCCGTTGTGTAGTTTTCAGAAATGTACTCAGTTACTAACCGAGTACATTTTTGTAAACTACACTAGTCCTGCACGGATGGCTGACAGCTCCCTGGATTGCAAATTCACCTCATCTGCATGGTTTTCACCTGCAAATGGGATAGTTTGGATACAGGAGCTGTGTACATGCAGGAATAGTGCAGGAGTGCTCGTGCATGTCCCTGTAGCTTATTCCTGTATTGCATGGTGGCCATATTGTTTCCAGGAGCTCCTGCACTGTTCCTGCACACCATGCAGGGCTTGCTGTATCCAGGGGATTATTTATTTAGTAGTTTTTCCAGTACATTTTATTGATGGGATCATGATGTTATAATTTGAGGGACATTTGTGATGTGTACATATGAAGTAACAACAATGCTGACCTTTTTTTCCAAGTTTGTAGAAAGCAAAACTAAATTAAAGTGAAATATTGCAATATTTTATAGTATTATAACCATACTTCAAAGCTATGCGAGTATAAGTGTAATGCTGAACAGCCGCTGTCATGCAGTTGTGACTTAGTAGAGTTAGCTTTAATCTGTCTGTCCATATAATGGAATGCAAAAGAAATATGTTAGAACATTTAAAGGGTTCCACCTGAAAATAAGACAAGTAGGCATTGCCAGGGGCTATTTAAAGCATAATGCAGTGGTGCAGCTGTAATGTTGTCATCTCACCTCAAGAAACTTTCTGGTTTGATTTTCGTCTGGGGTGCCTTCTGTGTGGAGTCTGCATGGCCTCCATGCATTCGTGTGGGTTTCCTCCCACATTACAAAGACATGCATCTTGAGCATTTCTCCCCAGACCTCTGCTGAAAATTGGCTTTGTTCCAAGTTGGACTTTTTTGGTTAATAAATGTTAAATAAATAAATGAGGGAATGTAATTTTTAAAGATACTTGTAAAGTTATGATTTTAATATTAAATTAGTGATTTTTTTAACTCTAATAAGATTGCTAGTTATTGCTGGTGGCAGAAGAAAGCTTCCAGAAAAGTTGTTTTGAATTGAATTTTAAATACTTAGTATCAAGTCCACCCAAACATTATCGTATAACCAAACTCCAAGCCATTATAGATACCCCTGTCTCCAGACTCCTTCCTCTCAGTATCATGGATCAGCACTTCACCACAACTCCTCTAGCCAGCCTGATTGAGATGGGTATCTTGAGACAATGTAAGAATTGTCTCATGCTGTCTGATGACCATCTATTACTCAAACAACATAACACAGTGTGTGAAAAATATAATACATATATAATATCCTTTGAGGCAAAAGTCTCACACACAGTAAACTCAGACACCAAAATTATTAGCAGTGCACCACATATCACACCTCTCCAAGGCCATTGAGATACACATAATCTACCATATGCTGAGGTTCTAAAGATAAACTTGCTTAAACCCCAAAGACCCCCAATACAAAATCCAGGCACAAAGCGCAATCAGCAAGTTAAGTCTATCTCCTCATATAACATAAGGAGTCCAAAGGTCACAGTTGCTGAGCCCATAAGGCAGGCATTGACATAACAAAACATTATTGCTATAGGTTATTCCATTGTAAGATAGTCACATGTGCCTCTTACCAGGCTTAGTAAGGAAAGAGTGATGGTTAGATGCTTGTCTGGTGCCAAGATACGTCATATCAAGCAGGCACTCAAGTCCATGAATGACAAGTACCTGTCTGAATCTGCCACAGCCAAACCAAGTAGAATTGCAACTGGGTAACACAAACCTGGATAGGTAGACTTTAGGACACACTGCTCATACACAAGGATGAAGAAATCGAGTTTATTATAAATCCACACGATACAAGATGGTGAGGTTAAGTGCTTTCAACTGTTATCACAGTCTTCCTCAGAACACTTAATTCATCAAACTTATACGATTTTATACTCTACATAATTAGATAATAGAATAATTACATCCAAAAACCGCCAAAAACTTTAAAGGCGTACTGTTCACAGTGATGACTGCATTTTAAGATAAGCTAGTCTTTCTAATAATATATACAAGTAAAAACATATATTTCCTAATAAAATGACCTTAAAAAATGGCATATGTTGTTAAATGTTAAAAATTCCTATAAAATATAAAATGTAAAATGTGAACTTAAAGCTCACTTATTATAAGTACACTATTATTTCCAAAGAGTGTCTAAAAATGTGCATAAAAGATGTATGTGGTATATTTAATATGTATACCAAATGTAATTTAGTATTTCTACATGGAATATATGAATGCATATGTGTAATGCATTCATATATCAGCTAAGCATATACATAAGTTGATTATATAGAATTGGTATGAAACTACTAGATATCCTACAACACAGTGATAAACAATTTTTTAAAAGTAGACTGAGTATGTGGGCTAAATGTATAATATAGTGATACCCAAAAACTACATTTCCAACAGCATCCTAACATATGTGGGTCGCTTGTAATAATGGGTGGTAGATGATATTTGTGTTAAATTTATGGGAGAGCTAAAAAAGGTTTAATACAAATAAAATCGTTTAAACCCGGTTTTCTGGTGGAGTCAGTCAGAATCTGCCATCTACTTTCTCTTTTAGCCAACTCCATTTTCCAGTTCCCTCCAAACGGTAAGATATGAACCTGATCAATAATAACAAAAGTGAAACTATGGTCTTTGCCTTTCTCTGAGATGCGTCTATAAAGAGCATTTTTAGTGTCACATTTTTGTATTCTGTACTGATGTTCATACATACGCTTCTTCAGCTGTCTTTCCGTTTTCCCTATATAATGCGCATTACATCATGTGCATAAGGCTACATACACAATCCCTTTAGAATTACAATTACCCGTCATACTTGTAATGTAGGTACGATTGATATCATCCAGCCTGAATGTTTTGGCTTGATTGATGTACCTACATTGTTTGCATCTACCACATTTAGTTGTTCCTTTATGTTCTTCATTTTTCTCCCTGACATAGTTGGTCCTTTCTAGCAAACGCTTGACATTAGGGGCTGTCTTGTATACACATTTTGGAAATTTGCCTACTGTTTCATCTATATCCATAGCAGCTAATAATTCCCAGTGTCTTTTAAGAATTTCTTTAATTAGATGCGTGTATGGTGTGTACATCAAAACACATGCTCTCCCACAAAGAACACTCTCTTTCTCTTTCTTTTTTCCATACAATAATTACCTAATATTGGTAAATACTTTTGTCCCCACTCATTTTTTAAATATTTAATCACTTCAGTAACCATCTTATCTGGATAGGCCCGATCCAAGAATAAATTTTTTATAATTCTAAGTTCTGTCTCCATGTGATCCTTTGTGGATGACATCCTTGCTGCTCGGATGCATTATCCTTTTATTATATTCTTGAAGACATGAGGAGGGTGGTTACTGGTATAATGAATGTAATCGTTTGAGAAAGTGGGCTTTCTGTACACTTTGGGAATAAAGCCATCTTCATTATGGCTAATTAATGTATCTAAATAAGAAATTTCACTAAAACTAAAGGTGTGTGTAAATTTCAAAAATTCTGTTGTGGTATTAAGAAATATCATGAATTCATCTAATCTCTCCACAGATCCATTCCATAAAATGAATATATCATCCAGGTATCTGGCATAGTATGATATATCAGAATAAAATTCGCTATTGAATACATGCTCAGACTCCCATTCGAGCATAACCAGGTTAGCGAATATGGGAGCACAAGCTGCTCCCATTGCCACTCCCCTGGTTTGCTTGAAATATTCTCCTTGGGATACTATATAATTGTGGTCCAATACCAACCCCATCATATCACATATTAAACCTGTCTTATCCCAAGAGAGGCCTGAATGTTTTCGTAAGCTGCTGGCAAAAAACTCCAAACCTTCATCTTTGGGAATACTTGAAAATAGGTCCTTGACATCTATAGTAAGATATATTAAATTGGGATGCCATTTAACCTTAGTTAAGTCTCCCAAAAATCTCCAAGAATCTTTCATGATGTGGGGAATGGATTCGTAAATGTTTTTTAGCCATCTATCAATCAATTGACCTTTTTTAAAAGTTTTGGATTTGGATCCAGATACGATAGGTCAGAAAGGGGGATTTTCCAAAGATTTATGGACCTTAGGTATTCCAACCATTTTTGCCAGGACCGGATGGTCAGTCTTTAAAAATGTATACATATCATTAGATATCCTGTTATCAATCAGATATTCTTCAATACATAAATCTATTCTTTTATGGCCAATATTTATTTGGTTAATGGATATGTTTTCATAATTTCCTGACTCATACAAGAGATTATGAATTCCTTCATTGTATTCATCGGTGTAGAAAATAACAGCACCACCTCCCTTATCGGGCTTCATAATTCTGATATTTCTATTACACATAAATTTTGATAAACATTCTCTCTCTGATAGTGATAAATTATCATTATATTTGTTCCTGTCTTTCCTTATATTCTTGTGTGTCCAATAAATATCATTACACATCATTTTCTCATAATTAAGTATATGTGGATTACTATCTGGAATATATGTACTTTTTTTCCTGAGATCAGTTCCTGCTATACCAATGGATTTCACTTCCTTATTACTATTTTTGTCGAATTGTACTGCTAGATTGAGTCTTCTACAATACATCTTGACCTCCTTTATTAGTTCATTAGTCATCTGTCATGTCAATACCTTACAGACACAACACAGGAAAAATTCACCTCAACCTACTTACTCCAAGCCCTCCGTTATGCATCACCTCGCCTAACTAACCTAAATACCACTCTTAAATCCAAACTTGCCTCTTGCTATAATAAAATTGCTTAATTTGCCACTTGTTAAGCCTCGAGTCAATGAAACTGGCTCAAACCAAACAATGTCCTAAAACATTCACAATTAGTATCTGCATAAAAATGTATGTATTACTCAGATAAATGCTCCACACTAAAACATATCTTACTGCCTTACTCCCTTTCAAGAGACCTGTGCTCTGCCAAGTTCCTAATTAAAAAATACATCTAATAACTCACTTGGAGACTCACTTTACTTCTGCTATGTCTCAAAAATATGGAACAACATCCCAGAGCACATCAAACTCACTGGCAAACTACCACATTTTAAAAGCTTGCTCAAACTACATCTGAATAAATCCTGGTCATGCTCATTCTGAGCACAAGGCTAACTCTCCAGTATCCCAGCATTTCCTCCATCTTTTTTCCCAGTCTCAACCTACTCTCATTTCAATCAAACAAACTTCTTTCTCTCTCCCTTTTCTCACATCAGCTAAACCTTTGTAACTTCTTATGTCATGTACCACACTCTAAACTCCAGTTATGCTCTAGAAATGTCTGTACTTCCTTACAATGCTTACCAACATACACTCTTTACTATAATAATGTTTTCCTTTCTAACTTCCCGCAATTTAGAGCTGCCAGAACAGTATACACTTCACATTGATATAGATACTTTACTGCACATACCAGTCTTTTCTGCAAAATGTAACTGTTGTTTTTCTGATAACTGTCTATATTCACTTGTAATTATAAATGCACTGTGGCATAACCTTTCTCTCTGGGCCTCCACTGGAAATGGACTTAATCCAGTTGGACTTTCCTTTTCAATGAAGACAAATAAATACATAAACAAATATATAAACTAGGATTTTTTGCAGTATTTATTTACTCCTTTATTAATATTTGTGCAAGTGGGAAGCTTTCTATATTAAGTAACTGTGGTGTGAGGACAAAGTCTCCACATGGATGGTTAGGCTCACAGCTGACCACCACAAGTTAGGCTCACAGCTGACCACCTAAAAAAAAAATAAATAAATGTTTTTTTGATTTTTTTACAAAATGATATTGTTGCCATTGATACATCTTACTGCAAGCAACTTCTTTAGTTCCATATTTATTATTACAAACATGAGGCATTTTTCAAGTAGGTTAATTTTAATTTTTTAGATTAGAATAACCATTTTCAATTTCATTTTTTATCACTGCTTCATGAAGTGAGCTGCATGCTTTAAAAGTGTAAATTATTTTTGGAAACTAGAAAAGACACTATCTAAAGTCATCCATCATATGGAAAGTTTGTTTTCAGACAAGTTTCCATAACTATGATATATTGTGTGTATTTATGAGAGGCAAACAGATGTCAAAAACAGGTTTGTTTTGCTTTATCTTTTAGTAATCACATGCATTACATGTCTATCATTCCAGCCCAAATGGCAGCTTTGCATGGGTAGAATGTGATATATGGCATTATTATGTCGTAAACTGTGATGGATGGATACTTTTCAGTAAGATATATTACAGCAGTTTGACTATGAAAAGCAGGCAGAGCTCAGTGTTCTTTAAAGACAGTCTGTTAAGATGTGTTATCATTCAGTTTCCTAGTTTTATTTTGCCTATGTAATTATTGCAAAAGTCAGAGAAAGCCTAACAAATATAAATGTCTTATATTAAACAATCATTAAAGCTCATCAGGTTAGAAATTTGACATTTGAATACTTTTGCTTGTACGATTACAGTCAAAATACAGTGGGAGGTCAGTTGACTGAATTTTGGTTGTATTTTTCTGTTTGTCTGTCCTCTTTTATTACATGATCATGGATAAAATGACACATTATAGCTAATACTTATTTTCTTCTACCGATTACATCTGCATGGAATTGTATTCTTTCAGTCTGATATGGCAGTTAGCACAGATGGTTAAGGCTTTGCATTGCTAACAAACTGCTTCATGTACCCAAGATACAAAGGTTGATTCCTTCTACCTACTGTGTGCTTCGCAGCAAGTCACTTAAACCAATAGCATCTCTGCTTCACTCCTCGTGTCCAGTAAGCTTACCTTTTTAACAAATGTATTTCACAAAAAATAATATTTTAAGATTAAAAATCAGCACTCAACAGTAAAATGCATTAAAATTAGTCACACAAAGCTCTGATGATCAGTTATACCTAGTCATAACTATAACTAAATTAAAATGTATTACATATGTGGTATTAGTTTGCAGCCTTGTGCGCCCTTAATATTTCTGCCTCACAGTTTTATACATCCTGAGAAAAAGTCTTTTCTCTAGTGAAATCCTTGACAAAATTCCTTATCCAGTGAACCAATGTGGCATTCACAGAATCCATGTGTAGGGGATTTGTCCTGGGTGGAAGTGATACTGAATTATCTATAGCACTTTTAGACTAGTTATTATCCAGTTTTATAGAGTATAATCATTGGCTCTTCATTAAAACTGCTGTAGGATAATGTGATTATGTAGACAACCAGCCACCATGAAGGCACTGCCCCTTCAGGATAGTACTTCACATGACAAGCCTTTAGAGATATGATACAGAACAGAAGATCATGGATTTTCACACATGTGATACTTAAAAGACAACAAAAAGTAAGTGAAGTATTCTTTTGTTGGATCCCATGTAAGATTTAGTAAGAATTAGTGAAGAACTGCTATCCCAGACCCTGCAAATAATAGCTTGAGGGTGTCTGGATCCATTAGTATATCTTTTTTTTAGAAAGAATGGACACTTGGAAGCATTAACAGCTTTCAAATAACATTTTGTACATTGATTCATTCATTTGATAAATCCTGCTTAATCTATACAGAGTAGTGTCAGAATGGAGCTTATCCTAGCAAGCAATAGGCATAAGACAGGAAACTATCCCAGAGGGGATGCAAGCTCAACATGGCACACACACGCACACACACACACACACACACACACACACACACACACACACACACACACACACACACACACACACACACACACACACACACACACACACACACACACACACACACACACACACACACACACACACACACACACACACACACACACACACACACACACTGCTGTCAAAATGTGATGTAATTCCAGAAAAAAAAGTCTCAAATAATTTGTCCCACTTTAACTTATTGAAAGCCCTTTCTGCATCAAGACTGAAGATAAGAAAGTATATGTTCTTACTTTGAATATACTCCACACGCCACACAATTATGTGTATGTTATCTGTAGTTTGACAACCATGCACAAAGCCACATTGATCACTCTGGATTAACTTGTCTATAACGGCTGTATCAGGGTCATCCAATATCCTTAGGAAAGCTTTACAGTTTATGGTGAGTAATCATGCAGGTCTATAGAAACCAGTTCCATCTCAGGCATGTTAGGTTTTAAATGCAAGACTGTTGTTACATGCTTCCAGAAAGGGAGGAATGATAACTTGCTCTATGATTCATGAAAGACCACTGTTACATCAGTTAATAAGAGACTATCCATGAGTCTGTCTATAATATATTGTTAGGCAGGCCATTGATACTGGGGGCTTTACCTTCCATTATGGAAGCTGTTACTTCACCATTCTCTATAGAATTAAATGCAGCAGATAACTTATAGTACAATGCAACAGTACAGGTTTGGTCAAAACCCATGCCACCTGCCTATAGCTGATAACATTCTTTCTTTAAAATCTTTAGATTTGAATACTCATTCTATGTCTCATTTGTTCAGGAAGGATTTCCAGTACCCTACAACTCTATCAGAGAATCAGTGGCCTGTTATTCCTTTAAATTGTCCTTAATAAGTTCATTGCTTCAAACCCGTGTGAAACTTTATGGTGACTATACCATAGTAGTAATAACCCAAAAGCTTCATCTTTTTACATACTCTAAATCCTGCACACCCTTAGTTAACCTAGTAACATTTCATTTGAACTGTCGTTTTGCTTTTGTAAAACTTTCCAGCATGCTGCCAGTAGAGTGGTATCAAATTCAAACTCAGGTCTTGTGATGCTAGTTCCTTTCATAAACTTAGAATTTCTTGCTTTAATATGACTCCTGAAACATCCTGTCATCTTATAGCCATCTCTCACCAGATGCCATTTATACAAACTTAAAAGTTTAAAGCACTATGCAGCCAGGTACTCAGGTCCTAATAAATTTTCCTACTTACAGGACATTGCTGTAGAAAGAGAAAAATAATATTTCTTCAGAAATTGCTAAGTTGTAAGTCAAACAGATCTAACTAAAAAGATTCACCTGGGGATGCAATAAGCTCCATGTAGGCATTGTGCAAATCCTACATGGAGTTTACTTGTTTGCATGGTGATCAGCAGCAGCACTAATTACATATTCATGCCACACATCACATTTAAACACGCCAGTCTCTGACCCTGCCCTGATTGAAATTCTGCACATCTGCAAATATAATAGCACAAGCGTCACTCACTCTAGGGATCTTAACCTAACCTGTGACATTAACAGAACATGCTTGAGAGACAGATATAACTCATGACACCAGCAGAGTCTGGTAAGAGGAAGATG
This sequence comes from Protopterus annectens, assembly GCF_019279795.1. Taxonomy (NCBI): domain Eukaryota; kingdom Metazoa; phylum Chordata; order Ceratodontiformes; family Protopteridae; genus Protopterus; species Protopterus annectens. Next base: position 1,077,173,581 of record NC_056745.1, read on the forward strand.
TTAATAGCAGCATCTGACATGCTGGTGTAAAATGCTGTTTCTAATGTCAAGCAAGTACACACACACACACACACACACACACACACACACACACACACACACACACACACACACACACACACACACACACACACACACACACACACCAGTTAACTGCAATGAGATTAGAACCCCTATTTAGCTAAGTACACAGATTAGAGAACTCAGTACTGTATGCGAACATCATGGCACAAGTCTGACTTTTATAAGTTTGCAAGACAGTTTATAGTGGATGGCATCATCATTGGATGTTTGAGAGAAGTTGTTGGGTGGCTTGCATGAAATGGATACTTATTCATGTACAGCTGTGAAAATATTGGTACTCTGTGTGATTATAGTGGTAACTGCAAGATACACAATTATGATCTTCTGACTAGACACACACACCAGCTGACTACAGTGAAATTAGAACCCCTACCTAAGTACTTGGACTAGGGAGCTCAGTAATTAATGCATGCACCATGGAACAAGTCTGACTTTTACAAGGCTGCAGGACAATTTATAGTGGTTGATATTGGCATTGTATGTTTGAGAGAAGATGTTGGGATGCCTGTATGAAATGGATGTGTAGGCATGTAGAACTGCAAGACATTAAAGTTCTTTGTGTTACTAGATTGATGAGTTTGCAAAGTGCAGCATTTTCTGTTGTGTTTTCAATGTGCTGATATACCTTAAAATAGCTTTTCAAGCTATATGCAAACAGTTGTCCATAGTACTACACGTTTTTGAAAATATGACAGTGTATTATTTAAAATAGTTTTTTTATGTGGCATGTACATCTTTATATAATTTTCTATAGTGCAGCTGCTATATTTGGGAAGAAATACCGACAGACCAAATTTCAACTGCATGGGTGAAGGTAACACATTGCTGCAGTGTAAATGTGTGCTCTTTCTTTAAAAAATGCCTTCCCTTTCTTTGTACTTTTACTCTGAAGAATAAATGGGCAGTAAACATAAGTCATACATGCTCATGTACACTTTCCATAGTGCACCTCCAAGCAGCAGGTTTGTGTGATCAGTGGCAAAGTGCTTGCGCATACGAGATACACATTTAAGGACTCCTACTGCGACTTGACAAGCACTTATCCCTACTGTCTATGGTAGACACATGTAAGAGATACTATGGTGTTCTTACATGGTTCATATCAGAAATATTGTGTCATAATTTTTCTCACCTTCAGAAATTAATGATGCTAGTTCTCCATTTGCACATATGTAAGTGACATGCAAATACGGTTTTCTGCTCCATTCATAACATTTTGATAGTTTTATTGCTTTGCTCACCTCTGTGGAAACACATTAAGTGGAGGAGCACAGCAGTCAGCACTTTGTACAGTAGTGAGTCAAAGAAAAACACCTGCTAGCTAGCTAACTCTGAGGTAGCAAGTGTAAAACGTCAGTAAGCTTCTTCTTTTGAGAACAGATGATACAGGGTTTGAATCCAGGTCAGTGTAAAATGTAAAAAGTGCATTCGGGATGTCATTAAATAATTAAGTGGGATCATTTTAGCAAATGTGAGAGGGAATGTCTACAGTGAAGTACTATATAAAAGCAAACAGTACTGAATTGATTAATGACAACAGCATACATATGGACATACACATTCATACATATTTATACATTTATCAGGATAAAGAAATAAAAGTGTATGACATTTTAATATGAGTGCTGTTAATCTGATCTAACTGTGCGTTATGTTAGTGCAACATGTTTAAGCAACATTGTGCAGAGATAACCACGCCATACCATAGGACATGAAGAACCATTCACAGTCACTTGGCACTGGTGTGCAATGCCAAACTCTGCGCAAACACAGAGGATAAAAAGTGAAGAGCTTCACTGGAGATTTGTTTCTTATGTGTGTGTTGTGTGATTCTATTTTTTGACCAAATTAAAGGTGTTAAAATGGGTTTGATAGGAAAGTGGTGAAATGGGGGACAAGCAGGGAGAAGAACAAAGGGGAAAGCAATAAAAGAATGTGTGGTAGGGAGGTAGGAAAGAAGCATAGCTATCCACGTCTTTAACAGTGTAAAATGAAAAATATGTATAGAATATTAGCTGAATATGAACTGTCACCTCAACAACTCGATCATGTTGTATAGCCAATTGGACTGAATCAAGTGTGTTGAGAAGACATGTGTGCAAAGTGGAGACCTATGTATAGGATGATTTTTTTTACATCAATATGAGGGAGATGTTGGGTAAGGCATGTAGGTGTTTCTGGGTCAGGTTAGTAGGGTTTGTGAGGGAAGCATATGGGGCAGACAACACAAACAAGACAAGAGAAAGGGATGGTGAGCGACATAGACTGGGGGACACCATAATTGGGGATAAAGAGGGGACAACAGAGGCCTATGACCCTCAAACATGAAGACAGTGAGAATACAGTCCTCATCCGCAGGACTGTCATCACTGTTCCTTTACTCTGCTGGCTGTTGAAATGCTTAATGTCTTCTCCTATGAAGCATGAAAGAAAGCATCCTCTCTTTCTGCTGTAGGCATGCACCCATGGTGCTCTGCTTGACCCTATGAACTAATCTTGGCAGCTCCTATCAGGTAACAAAGTCACCACCTTCACAAGTACTCCTAGAGGGTACCACAGCACCAGCTACCGGAGTTGTGCTACCTGATGTGGAGGGCCCAGGTAGTGTAGGGGCACTAGACACCATACTGCCAGGATGTGTCCCAGACATACTGAGCATCTGTGCAGTAGCCAATGGAGCAGGGGTAGGCTGAGCCATGGGGGTTGGCCTAATCCTTGTGCTGTAAAGCATTTTGTGATTTTTCATGACATGGAAACATTTTGACAATACACAGAAAAATAAAAAAGAGAGAGAAGGGTTGGGTGTAAGAGCAAAAAATATATAATTAGTACCATCACATGTGACATACAATGCATTATCACAATGATGACATATTTTATATTTCTCTCTACTTTTGAGTATACTTCTTAAGAACTGCAAACTATAAGTAATGATTGCTTAAAGCAATCATTAAAATGTGCATATATTGCACATATGCTTTGCCAGTCTATACAGATTTCAGTTAACAGCAGGGCATTTATGCCACTTCTGGTAAAATTAAATGATTGTAATATTTGTAAAGGATTTCAGTATTTTATGTGCTTGTTATCTGTGGTATTTAAACAGATAACATTGGATTACAGTATTACAATTGACTCCTACAGTTAGCTTGTGCTACAAACTAAAGCATGCCTGCTTGATTTTTCTGTTAGGATATGCATGTTTAATTTGCTACTACATTTTAGAAGAGCACTACTTTAGCTGAAATAATAGTTGTGTTGTGCTGCATACATTCCCCTTGTTTCCCTCACTCTCTTCATGCACTCAACATAGGCTTAGCTATTTACTCAGATCTCATGGTCAGATGTAGAATAAAAAGAAGAGAAGATAATTATGCATATTTGTCTTTCCTATATGCAGCTTTCTACCTACAATTAATTCTGCTTATTACTATACTTACACAACTGTGGTATGTCAACAGTGCTGAACTCATCCAGCTACTGGTTGAGTGTATGCCTCTTGCACTTTTTTAGGTATTAAAGTGATGCCTACATTGTTCTCCAGTGCGTGAATGCCAAATGGACTGGCTACAACCTTTGCCAGACTATTCCATGCCTCAGACTTGTACTGAAAGCTGGTGTAGTCCCTCTGCAGGAGTCTTTGGCTGTGGCACTTTACAAGGAGTCCGATAAAGATCCTGGACTCCTCAACACACCCCACCTCTGCATCCTAAATTAGGCACCTTTCCTTCTACCACCAGACATGTCTAACCAGAAAGAAACACCAGTAGTAATGAGTGATTTCCCACCAATACATGTTATCATGTTTACTGGTAGTGTGCCAACCTGGACAATGATGCCAACCACTTTTCAGGATGTTTAATGGAGGGTAACAGTGCCAAACAGAGATGAAAGCAGTTTTTTGAAATTATAAGATTAATCTGACACTTGACATTAGTTTGAGGGTTGTCTGCTGATGTAACTGATAGGTGATTTAACTTTGCAGACATATACTGGAGGCATACATTTTATGACCTGACACATTTTTTGTGTGGCTTTACACACTGATAATATTAATTTTTACAATGTAGGATTCAAACCACTGGATAAGGGACAAAACATTTTCTTCTGCAATGATGATTTTTTCATCCTTACCACAGAAGAAGTGCTGCATAGACTTACTCATTATTTACATATCAATAGGCATGACAGACGCAGGGGTTAACCATGTATGTTTGTGACCTGAAATGGGCCTAGTTTATACATCACTGTGTGTATGAATATTATTGAAGTCTGAAGACTATTCAAAGCCAGAAAACACAATTATCATTACAGAAACACGTTAGACAGTATACCCTCACTCACACAAATGATTCATATGAGATTATTAAAACTGAGTGTACAATGCTTAATAAAATTGGAGTGTGCAATAATTTTTTTCTTGTGAATTTTAATATAAAATATAGTTGAACAACAGTAAAAATAATTGGAATTTGCAGTACTGGAACCCTGGATCATCTGCATTGCAGCCCTACACTTACACCTACTGCAACAGGAATAGTTACAAAACATTTGGATATTTTCATATTTGTTCTTAACTTCTGAGTGTTAACCATCATGCAACACCACTTAGCGTGTTTGCACGGTGCCCAACATATCTGACAGAAAGTATCCATTTTGAAATTGTCTATTGTCTGCTTCCTCTCTGCAGGTGTTCGAGACCTGCTGGTGTTGGGTAACCCACAATATCGCTTAGCAGTGTTGAGTGATAGAAAGTAAAAGTTGCAGCAATGTATCCTTGAAATCAAGAATGTCTGCATCCTGCCTGCAGGTGTTCTGTTTGCATCCTGTGTGGGCCATTAGTCCAGGTTTGCAAAATGATAAGCATCACACAAATGAAACAGGCAAAGCCAAACTTGTTTTAGCCTTGGGAGCAGTGTTTATTAGATTTACTCCTTAAAAGGCAAAGGTGGGACTTAAATCCTGCTCTACAGATAGTATGTGCTGTGTGGATCAATGTGTTTATCAGATGTGCTACACCCACAGGTGATTGACAGGTGTAGTTGAGGTATTGGTTATCAAAGAAGTACATTACATGACATTCATTGTGTTTATCCATTTCTCATGTTTGCGCTAAGCCATGCACTGCACAAATACTGGCATAAAAAAAAGAAATCTAGAAAATAAAAAAAACACTACAAAATATATGTTAATACACATGAAAGATTTTTACTAGAGACTGGATCTAACTTCACCTCCTCTCCTCTACTATATTCCCAGACCTCACACCAGCATCCACCCCCCCCCCCCAATCTTCCATACAAAAGTCCTCAAGGCACTATACAAGGCCAAAACATTTCTTCTATAGGGTCAGATAATATACTTGACTGATTACTGTCCAGCCTGAAAAAGGACCTGTCAAGACCCCATAAAGAGGTTATTCAATGTCAGCCTCCAAACAGGTTTTGTGCCGGACAAATGGAGGACAGCATCTGTCATCCCCCTGCACAAGGATGGACAGACCCAGTAAATTATACATCCATACATCTGACCAGCCTAATCTGTAAGGCTAAGGAAAGGATCATTATGAAATCACTAAAGAAGAACATAGATAAACTATAAATTCTTGACTCAAGCCACATTGAATCTATTAAGTCCAGAGTCTGCCTACTTAACCTGGTTAACATTTTTGAAAAGGTTACTGAAACAATGAATTAGGGCAAATTAGTACACACTGTGTATCCAGACCTCAGAAAGGCTTTCAACACAATCCCACACTCAGCTTTTGTAGATAAACTATCCCGGCTAAATGTTAACCCCCATAACAAACTGGCACACAGACAGAACCCAGGAAATTAGGGAGAGCTGCTGTACCTCCTCAAAACAAAACTGTCACTAGCAGTGTATGCCAGCATTCAGTCCTTGGGCCAGTCCTCTTTGGTATTTAATTTTCAGAGGTCAAGCTACTGTTAAGGGCTTATGGTTGACCAAGTTGCAGACAACTGTAAAACTCGGTGCTTATCATAACCTTCCCAAAGGAGATCAAGCTCCTCCAAGAGGGATTTCCCAAACCAACAGCTGGAGTAAAAACCATGGACTAAAACTAGATGCTAATATATGTAAATGGTATTCTTCAGAAAGCAAGAATGCCCTTATAACTATCACACTAGCAACAAATCACAGGAAAATGATCCAATAATTATGGACCTGGGAGCATATGTAGACAACAATTTGTGCTTTGATCACCAAGTAAGTCCTTTTTTTTATTGCACAGGTTATTACCATGGTCTGGTGTCCATGTACAGGGATGCAATCATTTCGCTGTATTCTGCATTTATCAGAATGACTACTGATAATAATTCCTCCTTCACTATGTACCTGTTCAAACATCTGACACAACTTGAATGCCCACAATGCTTTCTTACTAAGAAGAACAGACTGCCCATACATGTCAAGCAGAGCGCCTCCTTGGCCCTCTTCAAAAGGAACCTTGACGATTGGATGGGAGATAAGAAATTCACCCCGGGGATCACGTCAGTCGCCTTGCTAGACAGGGGTCCAGGGAAGTAAATATTGAGGGAAGAAATATCCAGGGAATTGTTATGGCTAGGCTTGTATAGGCCCTAGGTCCAATAGCCTAGTACCAACCTATGAACCTATAAAATCAAGGGCCTAAATCATAACAACTAAGTGGACCACCCCAAAGCCTTGTCCCTATTCTCTGCATCTCTGCCTTGCATACAGAGTCACAAGGGACCCCATCCTTCCAGATCAGCTACACATTCACAAGTCTAATGTGGGCATGAATACTGATTTAACAGATCTCAACCTTTTTTGCAACATAAATAGAATATGTTTGAGGGATAAATGTGTCACAAAAAATTTGACTTTATCTTCTTTTCCATGTAAAACAAAAACCTTCTCTTATGGCATTCAAACTTAATCCGGTTGAATGGATGGGTTACCGCAAATTCAACCCTGGCTTAGCACAGCTGTCCCTCATGGATAGAGTTAACATGTAAATGTTCTGCTCATCTCTGGGATAGTCATACTTATATAAGACTAAAAATTTAATGGGAATGTATGACTGGGCTTCAAAAGATCCTCATGGAACAATAGCCTAGTAAGTACCTATTAACCTATTAACCTATTAACTCTTACACCAATGAACCTTAAACACAGTAAGGGTGTCTTATCCCTCTTTGCCACAGAATCAGCTTTGCAGCAGATAATGAAAATCATCATGCATATAAGCAAGTCCAACATCATCAACAGTATTAACAAGACACGTGACACTTGTACACTTCTGAGTTATTTGTACATGTATTAATTTCAGATGTAGTGCAATGACTGATCACACAGCTATTTATAACTATTGTTTACAGAAATGCAGCTGTGTCTTATCTCTGTATGGTGTTCATTCTGAGACATGCAGTCTGCAAGGCATTTTGTATAATTGTAATTAAAATGTGTGAGAATATTAAAATGGCAATAATATACAGTTTTCAACAAATGCAGGTGGGTTGGATGTTACTGAACAGAAACTTGGAAATGTGTGCTGCTTACTTACATTTAAAACCTTGATACAATTAATTCTGCACTTTGTAAGTCTAACCTGGCTGACACACACACACACACACACACACACACACACACACACACACACACTGGAGGTAAGGGAGTCTGAATTGCTGTTGTGTTTTTCTTCCCCCTGTCAGTAATAATTTATAGTTGCAATCCATTAGTGGCAAACACTGAGAGAGTGTCTGTACTGTGTTTATTTCTGCAACATGGAGACAAGACTTTGAGATCCAGTAATCCTAATTAGTTCACACCTCATTTCATCTTCACTGTACTCATAGGCTTGAATCTACACTATAAAAAGGTAAATATTTTATTCAAATTAACTCTGTTTAATGATCAAAATTGTAGAACATTTTTTATGCGTAACAGCCAGTCTGAATCTGTGCTTTCTTCTATTCTTCTGTTCCTCTCTTTCTCCTCTAATTTTCTATTTCCCTAAGCCTACTAATTCTCCTACTCCCCCCTCCTGGTACTCATTATCCTAGGCTGTACCTATCTCCACCTAAGCCTCTCTTCCTCTAGTCCTGAGTAACCTTGTTTATTTATTTATTTATTTTTTTTCATCAGGCAGTACACCTCAGTTTGACCTCTCCCTCACTCCCACTAGCTAGTCAAACAGAGTGACTAAGGGAAAAATAATCTCCAGAAGAAACCTAACACCTATTTCCTGTGGGACATCCCACCCTCATACCTGGGATATTTTTTAGTTTAATGTATGTACAAATAGAAGTTTATATCTAAATATCAAACAGTTGCACTAAGTTAATGGGCTGCTGTACATCACCATTACCAAACTCTAGCCCCTCTCTCCTCCCTGCTCTCTCACCCCACTTCTCCAAACTTAACATAGCCTCCCTGGGCAATTTTAGTTCAGATGGGACTAAGAAGCAATTCCTTATTTTTTTCTCTTAGGTCCACTGCTAAATAGCACTGCAACCCTTTAATAATTTATAACATCTTACTCTCATGTAAGTTCTATTGCACTCTTTCTCTCCCACCCTAGCCTACTCTCCTCTCTCTAAGTGCTGCCTTTTTTGTGAAGCCTACATACAGATACTTTGGTACTCTGACTCTGTCTGCTTTTTTACACCCTCTCACTGTAGCACATCACATTAGCAAACTTACCTGTCTGATTGCTTTCCTTAGTTAGTTTACTTGACCTAGGCCAGCCAGCTCCATTTGCCCTAACTGTGCTCTGGCTCACTCAGTTTCCCTAGCCTACCCCATTCCCACCTACCTCCACTTATCCTAGATTTATACTCTAACCACCTTGACACAGTTCCACCCACCATACCCTATTACGCAATTAATTTCTTACTCCACCCAACTATATTCCCTCCCTATCTCTTATCACAATCCTCCTTACACAGCAACAAAATCTCCCGCTCCTAGACTCTCATACTCACCTTGATACCCTTAACAAGCTTAATTTACTCTTATTCACTCACCCCCCTCATTCCTCTCTTTCAGATACTCTAATTTAAAATTGACCTAACATACTCACTCTTTCACAGTACTACACATACCTAGCCACAACTCCTCCTAACTCTCATTCACATCCTCCCTCATCATGCTCCAGCTCTACCTTATAATCCCCCTACTCTTCTACCTTACATTCTTAAACTCCTATCACATATACCTTAATTACCTATAACCTCCTACACTGACACATCCAACAATCCATTATGATCTGCCCTTAACCTTCCTAATCTCTCCCTCTCTATATAATGTCTCCTACATACAACTCCATAAATTCAAAATGTCTACTTTAACTCCTACCCTGTAAACTCAAGTACAAATCCTTTACTTATTACTTCTACCATTCTAAACCTACTCTTTTAACAAAATTCTGCTAGATGTGGCCATCCACCCCATTCCATGCCCACCAACATCTCCACACTCCACAACCATCCCTTCAGCCTCCTTACATCAATCCCCCCACCTCCAAAAACCTTATTATCTACTCTATTGATATTCAAAACAAAGCCTACTTAATAAAATTACTTACCTGCATTCTTGGATAGTACAGTACTCTTTACATATCTTAACCCTATGAGAAACATGACTAAAGCCTCACATCTCTAACACTGAAATCTTAACCTCTCAACTACAACATTTACTGTCTAGACATACTTTCTAAAAAGGGGGAAGGGTGCAATCCTGTACTCTGAACAACTCAACTTAACACCCCTACCTTTACCTCTCCCAGACTTCCACCCAGCTGAGATACTTATTCTTAATTGTCACTTAAACCCCCAGAAAAATTCTCTATAGCAGCCAAATATATACCACCTGAAAGTAACATGTCCATCCTCGAACCTATCCTGTCATGGATCTCACTCCATAAACCATACGAGGAAATTATTCTTGAAGATGTCAACATTGACTGGAAACAACTATCAACCATCTCTCCAAATCTTAGCGTTAACCTCCATGGCTTCAATCAATTAATTACAACACCCACCTAAATGAAAACAATAACAGCTTCATCTTGAACTTTATCTTAATTTCCAGTCCAAAACTTTACCATAACCCTTGCACTCTACCCGACTCCCTGAGTGACCACCTCCCTATCCGTGTGCATAGACACTCTCTTCTAACTCACAGATCCCACCTCTATAGAGACTGCTGCAACCTTTCCAGCTTTAATGTGGAAACCTTCAATAACAGGCTTTTGCTAGTCAACCGGTTCTACCTCCTGCACCTTCCCCTCAATGATGCAGTTCTTGAATTCAGCCATACTTTCCTTGATATACTTAACCCCCCTAGCACCACTGAGGAAAACTAGGATAAAAGCTAACCTCACCCCCTGGCTCAAAAAAAGCACTCACTCCCTTATGAAAAAAGAGACAGTATTTGGAAACAATGGATAAAAAGTAAATCAACTTTGCTGCTCCAAAAGTACAAAGAACTTAAAAATCTCACCAAAAAGCAAATTGACAAAGATAAGAAAAAATCTACTATGATGCCCAATCTACCCACCATTCTAACCCAAAAAATGCTGGCACACTATTAATAAAATCCTTCACCCTGGAGGACCTACTACCCATAACCCCCTACCCCAACAATACACCTCTAGAAACTACCACAACTTATACATAACTTATACATCATTGAGTCTATTGGCAAACAAACCCATACTGACCAAAATAACACTCCTTCCTCACTGTTTCCACTACTACCAATACAATCCCCCTTCTCTTTCACACCAGTCCCCACTACCTATATAGAATCTCTTCTTAAAGTACAACCTTGTTCCCCCTCTTCTGATAATTTACCCCTCTATTTCTTAAACTCAGAGCTAAATCCATAGCATACACTATTCCAATACTTGTAAACAGATCAATCCAGGAATATACTGTCCCTGACATCTGGAAATCTTTCTACATCATACTACTTCAGAAAGGAGGTAACTCCACTGATCCTTCTAATTTTAGACCCACAGCCATCTCTCCCCACTCTCTAAAATCCTCACAAAAATGCATTCAGAATCAGCTTCTCAGATACCTAATTCAAGAAAACCTTCTGACCCCCTCAACATGGTTTTAGGCCAAATCACAGTACCTCCACAGACCTTCTTTCTTTCACGCATACTGTTGATGAAGCTAGAGACAAAAACAACTGGTGCCTTGTCTATTTCTAGACTTTTCAAAAGCTTTTGATACTATTTCTCACTGTAAGCTACTAATTAAGTTGCTGTTCTCAATCTCTCCACCTCCTCTATCCTCTGGTTCTCCGGCTATCTTACCAATAGGTTGCAGTCAGTCAAATGGCAAACAACCTGCTCTCCTTTTTTTACCTATACAGACTGGAGTCCCCCAAGGCTCTATTCTAGGTCCTCTTCTTTTCAATATCTTTACAAACAACCTCCACTCTTCCTGCAGTACCTTCTCCCTTATACAATACCTTGACAATTCTACTCTATCTCCTTCTTTAATGACATCATTCACCTTAATTCTATCACTCAAAATTCATTTTTCACCATTGAACAATGGCTAAACAATAACCAACTCATCCTAAACTCAAAAAAAAAACTCCTTCTCTTTCTTCCTAAACCTCTCTCTCCCATCACAAAACCACCTTCACCATCTCATCTCTTGATAATACCATTATTAAAGATGATTCACACACTAAGCTAGGGACCATAACTGATGAGCAATTAAAATCTGACCTCCATATTCAGCAATGCATCAAAACGACTCATCAAAAATTGGGTCTACCCTATAGAGATAAAAAATTCCTGCCCTCTGACTCCCAACCTTCTCTGGCACAGACATTCCTCCTCCCCTGCCTTCTCTACACCTCTCCAATACTTACACATCTACAATCCACCTTAATAACCAGACTTGAACAAACATACAATAAAATAGCTATATTTGCCAGCAACCTACTGTACAAATCTCACCACTGTCTTGCTCTAAAACAACTCCAGTTTCTCAAATTCCCCCAACTACTGCTTATTTCCCAGCTACAAATCATTCACTCCTTACTAAACAAACCCTCAGTCTGTCTGACCTTCTCCTCTACACTATCACTCTATACTCCTTCTTGTACTTTCCATAGCTCTGATCAACTTCTTCTTAGCATATACAAACCTAATAAAAACACAGGCAAACTACTCTACAAACGCACTGCGTCCCAAGCCTGGAACAAATCCCCCATTAATATTCAAAATATCAAATACACTAACAGATTCAAAAAAGAACTGAAAAACTACCTTTCCTAACTCAAGCTCCTGACCTTCCCAGGATCCTACCTAACACCTCCACACTTTCTACTTCTCTTTACCCTAAAACTTATATCTGTTGGTATACAGATTGAACAATTTATATTTGCTACCAGCTGCTTCATTGTACAGATATTCTATGCAAATATCAATCATGTCCTTGCTGCATTGCCTTGCTAGATTGTTTTCTGTAATACAATGTTAATTCCAACATGGATATTAACGTGTTGCTATAGACTTACATAGGTATTTCATCTTCTGTTACCTAAGTCTATCGCTTCTCTTTATAATGTACCATCTGACCTGTTAAAACTTCCTTTGTAACCATCCATACTCTATTTGTACATCTTGATTTTATGTAATTTTTTTCATTCGTACATTTAAAGTTTTGTAATTTTTTGTACAGTCTTGATTTTGTATAATTTTTTGTATTTTTTGGAGCTTTTCTCCTTGGGTCTCCACTGAAAATGGACTTTTGGCTCAGTTCGACTAACCCTGTTAACAAATGACAAATAAATAAATAAATGTGTAGCTGGGGAATCTGAAGGTGAGACTTGTTTATGTAAATAACACAGGAAAAGATTGCTATTACTTTGGATTTATCTACACATATGACTACTGATCTTGATATGGTATGATTGCATTTTTTCAGTTATATACTGGATTTGTTCATGTCACTACGAAAAATATTTATCATCTATAGTCTATAGTCATCTATCTATCGATCTATCTATCTATCTACTGTATATCTATCTCTATATATATATATCTATATATCTATATAAATTAGCAAGTGCTACTTTTATCTCTATGCACTTCTTAGACATTTACTGATGCCATAGGCATTTTTGTCAGGGCATTTTACTTTCTCAAATGGACAACCTTATTAACTTTCATCACAAGTGTTTAATGTCGCAACATTTTCTCTTTATACTCTTCTATTGTTGTATCAGTGAATGTAAATGTTCTATATTGTCAATGACATGGGGCTTACCTATGTCAGTTGTTAAATATTTCTTGTATCATAAAATATTAACAGCAACACAAGTTTGTTTAAGATATTTTTGGGGGGAGGTACTACTTATAGATGGATACACTTAACAACACATTCTGGTTCATTACACATGGTCTTGGGGTAGACGTGTCATCCAAGTTTCTGTTAAATGTACTGTTAATGGATATATAACGGCCCAAAGGTTTTTCAACCTGTGTTACTGTTATTGTAATAATGGCGTTCTTACATTTTGCTTAACTTCTTCCAGGGCCATCTTCCCTAGCAAGTGTGGAGTCCTCTGCACATGGTAAGGCAAACCTTTTTATTTCAGTACTGATGAGCAGTTCGTAGAAATATTTATTTTATCCATATGTGTGATGTGGGTATCAGGACTGTGTGTGCATTTCTGTACCATCTGTGATAGTGGCAGCAGTGTTAATATGTTAGCATATATTGAACTGTGGTAATGTAGCTATTAATTTATTTCCTGTGTTTGCTGCTTATTATGACAGATGATAATGTAATGTAAGGTAATGTCAGAGTATCGGCAGACTCTGATAATGATGTTGGACAAACAGATGCACAATGGGGAATGCAGAGTTTGAATCTGACACTGAAGTTGACATACAGCCATCCCCTGTAATTCCATCATATACAGCTAGTAGGCTTATGCAAACCCATTCCACTGAGTCTTTAGATCTTGGACAAGTGGAGGGTGAGACACTCAATCAGGGTAGTGTGGTTCCTGCAGCTTAAGTGTCTGTTGACTCTAGCCATAACAAAAGTGTGGGCAAGGAGACACTCAGAAGGGTTGTTAGGGGTTCTCAGAGGAGGCTTGCTGTCCATCTATGCCATTCGATTTATGTTTAGGGCCATTACAGAGGTGCAGGCACTTTCCACTAGGGTCTCTGAGGAAATGCGTAGGGTTGTAGATGTAGCGCAGGCTGAAATGTGTGACTGCCTCCACCCTGTTACTGATTCAATGGGTTGAAGGAATGACACATTGGAACAGGTGGTGTCTGTGATGAAACATCTGTTGGGAGGGGGACAGCATCCACTTGGGCATAAGTCAGCCACATCAATCTGATGTTAGCCGAGGTGGTCGTGCCCAATCACACTCCTGTAGTAGCACTACTTCCACTGCTCCATCGGGGTCATGGTCCTAGGTGTACTGATGAGGAGAGCTCATCCAGCAGACATCAGTCACATTCAGGTAGAAGCAGTGCATCTGACTATGGGCATGGACATGCCAGTGCAACTACTGGTGGAGCCAGTTCTTGTGGCTGGATATGACTGAGATGAACTGCCACCTCTATCATGTCATGGTTCACACCTGTCCAGCATACCAAGACATAGAGCTTGCACAGAGCTTATCTGTGTTCTTGCAGACACTCACTCACCAGTTTCAGCTGGAATACCTATACAGACACACACGCAACAGTTACATGGTTCACTCTTGAGACCTAAAGCTCATTCTGTCTCAGTGGCCATTTGATACTTTATCCAAATGTCTACCTGTTTCTTTCTTACTCACACGTACTCACTTACCTTTTGTGTCAGCCTAGACTTACCACCCCCCCCACACACACACACACATAACATCCTGTGCAAATGATGATAAATCTGCCATATCCTTGTTTTCTATCTTTTGGATTCAGGGATACTTAAGTTTTGTATCTGATGTTCAAGGTGCATAGTTGACTTAGTGCTTAGTACAGCTGTGTTTGTGATGCTGTTTAGCTAATTCCACTGCTTTCTTACAGGTTTTTGTAATGTGTACATGCCTCCTACATTATTACATCAACGAAGCTAGATCATGGTATAAATAAAAGTGGGACAAAGGCTGAACAATAAGGAGACGTTTTAAATATTTTGGACTTACAAAGTTAGACAGTTAATAGAATCAAACATTTTTTGCATCACTATTTTTAAGATTTTGTTGAGGGATATGAAGTCTGAAACTGAAATATCTGCCATTAATTCTTAACTTCTCTCTTTAATGATTTACCATTACAAAAGTATGAGGCCAAAATGAGGACATTCTGTGGCAATCAGTACTTTTGAGAGGTATAAATGCATGAATCTTTGATGCCTGAGGCCTATTACTTTATAGAGGACACATGTATTCACATAAGTCACTGCTGTAAAAATCAACCACCTTTTACTTGCTTACATTACCGAGTAACAATATGCAAGGATACGCCATTCATTTGTATTATTATTACACATATTTTTAATATTCCAGGTTCTACACTTTCCTTGTAAATCCAGCAGTTGCTACAGTTTTAGTTAAGGGCTGTCTCTGTTTGATGCTAAGAGTACAAAGCAGGTAGGTAATGTTCCCAGCACTGCCTGGCATCAATGTTATTGCATGTGTGTGTGCATAGGATGAAGGTTTTTGCCCCTTAAGTATGAGTGTGCTATACTTTGCCTCTTAGCCAATTTGAGGGCATATTGAGCGCACCTACATCTGCCTATACTCACAACAGCTGCTGCTTCCCCCTCTGACTCCTCACCTGCACGTGGCTGTGGTGACCTTGCCATTGGCGATGGGATGTGTGCCCCTTCCTCTTGCTGATTCTGTTGAAGCTATTTTCTCTGGATTACATTGTGAAGCATGGCACAGATGGTGCAGATTTCAATACATGTACAAGGATTGCACTGCAGAGCTCCCTCATACATAACTAGGCAAGGGAACTGTGACTTCAGCAGCCTAAACACATGTTCTGTGATAGCTCTTATTTGAGACTGTGCCTCACTATAGCATTTTTCAGCTGGTGTTTGTGTATTTCTGATGGGCGTCATCAGCCACAGTTCCAGTGCATAACCTGCATCCCCAATAAATGATACTGTGATATATTATCCCCAGTAAACATCTCATACAATTGGGATTTGTTCCAGCTATGTGAGTCATGATAACTGCCTGGGTTGACAGCGCACACATTCAAGATGATTCCCTTAGCATTGCACATGTCTTGGCAGTTAATGGAGTGGAAGGCCTTTCTATTTTTTTATTCCAGATATGTGAGCCGTGATAACTGCATGGGTTGCCAGCACACACATTCAAGATGATTCCCTTAGCATTACACATCTTGGCAGTTAATGGAGTGGAAGACCTTTCTATTTATGTAGACCTTTCCCTGTTCCCCGGGTGGTGCTTTGACTTCTATATGTGTACAGTCTATGGTATCCAATACTTCAGGGTAGTGTGCTAGAGGGTAGAACTCCTGCATATTTGTAGCCCTGTCCTCAGGTGTACGGGGGAAATATATGTAGTCACTGGCATGTTGGAACACAACATTCAGCAACTGATATAGGATCTTGGATGTGGATGCCTGTGACACCCCAGTTATGACCCTCTTGGTCTCTGAAAGGTTTCTGTAGCTAAAATTCTAAGTGCTACACATACCTGTGTCTCCACTGGTATTGGTCCCCCTCAGTTTGCCCTTGGTCTGAGCTGAGGACAACAAAGGTTGCAGAGTTTCTGTATTGTGTCTCTAACTAGCCTGTAGTGCTCTACAATTTCCACCTTATGCAGATTGTGATCAGTTAAATGGGGTATAAGAATCCTTCTCCTTCTTGGCTGAGGCCATTAGGAGCAGCAGCAGCACAGACTTCAGCCTGTTGCACATGCATATGAATAAGAGCAACAGCGGCCCCTAACACTATTTCCACATAGACTCCTTTCCATGGCTGTATTCCAATAAGTTTTGGAATTTGTAGGGGAAACCTGCACTGAGTCTACACGGTTACATTATAGCTTGTTGAATAACTCCTCCATCTTGGACTGGCTAATTAGCATACAATTCAGCTACTGTAATTAGCATACCACTTGCGTGGGTCTACATAGCATGTAGAGCCACTTACTGATTGTTAAATGGTGTGCTATTGTGTGCACATTGCACCAAAATGCTCACATGGTTTTAGCGTCCCATGTAGGATTTACTGAATCCAGTGCACAGACTTAGAATTGGTAGTTGCACATCTTCCTGCGGATGTTCTCTGTCAACCATCCAAGTTCTGCCTGACAAAAGCAAGCTCCTATTCAGTTTATAGGCTAGGTTGACACACCAGCTTGACTTTGTTTACTTATCAAAAGATAATCAATAACTCTATTCAGACCACTATTACATTCTGTATGTAAGTTATAAACATGTAACCTTTGCTGTAATATGTTAATAGGGTAATAGGTGCTTACTAGGCTATTAGTCTGTGAGGATCTTAAGAAGCCTAATTCTGCATTTCCACCGTAATTATTAGCCCTTATATTTCACAATATAAATTTCCAAAGACAAGCACAAGTATATCATATGATCATAGGAGGTTACTAGGCTAATGACCCTGGGGCCTTATCAACACCAGCCAAGTTTTACCCTTATTTCCATGATCAGCACTTATCGCCCCTGTTCAAGAGGGACACACCTAGAACCCAAGGGGGAATTTACAGGACAATGAGGTGCTCTGCTTGACATGAAGCAAGAATTTATTCCAAAGGTGTGGCAACCTCTGGGAGACAAATCTGTCCCTCCAACAGGTTCTATTAATGTCACATACCAGGTTAAGGTCTTTAGAGCAAGTAATCTGTGTAACATTTGACTTATGGATATGCAGCATTTCCAATAAAGCAGGGTCAAAAATTGCAAGACAGAGATCTCCTCTGAGTAGTCTGCATGAAACAGAATAAAATTACAGTGATTTCAGATGATCCTCATAGGACAGATGCTGAAGACCTGGAATTTTCTTTGTGAGGAACCTTTGTAGTCTCTCTAGTTGCTGCAGGTGTTTGGAAAGGTACATATCGAAAAGGGCATTGTACTCAATTATTGGCCTAATGAGGAAAGAGTACATGGAGGTTATAACTTCTTTTTTCTAGAGGCAATTCCCTTACTTATGAGATGAGCAATATAGAATGTCCTTCTTAACACTGTGGAGACATGGTGATCAAAGGTAAGGTTGCTGTCAATCGGTGTGCCCAGTTCTCTCACCACTGAGTGTGTACTTACGGTGTTGTTATCGATATGGTAGTTACCAGGAACATAGCTCTTACCAAAAGAGACAATAACACATTTTTTTGCATTGAGTTTAAGGCCATGACTTTGGCACCAATCCTTTGTTTGTGTAAGACTCTCTTGTAAGATGCTGACATCATATGGAGATTCTATGACCACTCCCAGTTTGCAGTCATCAGCAAACTTTGTCAGCTGCAGACCTTTAGTTCTAGCTTGTACTTCAGAAAAATAGATTCCAATCAGTAGAGGTCCCAGAACTAAACCATTTGGAACACCACTGGTTACAGGTCTGCTGTTGGAAGTGGATTCCCCTATTTTAACTATATGGGTTCTATCAGTGAGCCAGTTAGTGACCCATCTAATTATATAAGGGTTGATACCAAGCTGGGTGAGTTTGTCAATGATGCCTGAATGGACAATAGTGTGAAATGCCTTGGCTAAGTCTAGATAGGCTGTATGGACAGATTTCCCCTCATCAAGGGTCTTGGTGACTATCTCTAAGACGTACACCAGGTTTAACAGGCATGATCTCCCTTTGACAAATCTAAATTGAGTAGGGTCAAGTGTTTGGAGATTACTTATATCTTTGTTGGTAAGGTCCATGATGATATGCTCCATGGCCTTGCAGATAAGGCTAGTCAGGCTAATATGTCTATAGTTTCTGGGGTCAGTGGAAACACCACCTTTGTGCAAGGGGATAATGGTGGCCTTTTTCCATTCAGCTGGGATGAAGCTGGTGCTTAGACTATGACTGAAAAGAGCACCCAATGGTGTTGCTAATTCGTGTTTGAGCCCATGTAGGATGCAGCCTTGGATGTTATCAGGTTCCATAGATGCTGTGTTTTTGACCTTAGAGAGGATGTTCAAGACGTGCACTTTAGAGATACAAGGTAGAGGACAGGTGGTAGGGATGTCAAGGAGTAAGTTTGGTGGAGACAGGGGAGTGAGAGTTTCACAGAACCTCTCAGCTGATGTCCACAGGCTCAGTATATGTGGTATCATTAACTATCAGTTTGGTACATCTTTTAGTTTATGGATGTAACTGAAGAATGCCTTATGGTTGTCCTTAGTTGAGGAAGCTAATTTGAATTTGTTGTTAGCTTTGGAGGACTTCACAATAAGTCTTATTTGTGTGTTTAAGCTGAGGAGGCAGTGTTTCCAGTTAAGGGCTCACCCCCTCTTACTCTGAGACATTAATTTCTTCGTCTTATTGTAAAGCCTATTAATGGCAGTTGTCCACCAGACAGGTTTGCTCTTCCTTGAGGAGCTTGTTTTGGTCCTATCAGGTACATCCAAGTCAGTGCAATCATACAGGTGTTTGTGTTAAGCATTTGTGTAGAAAATAGCATAATGAAGTCGATGAACCTTTGGGCAAGTGAGTTTGTGCACAAGTAATTTACCCAGTCACTGGCTGGGTAGTTAAAGTCAATGAAAACTATAGTGTTCAGATGTATCTTGATAGGTTCAAGTAGATCCAAATAGGCAGACTGGGTGTCCTGATTCATGGAGGGGGTCCTGTAACTGGCAATGACTTAAATGGGTTTCCTACCAACAGTTAATTGCATCTGAAGTATCTCCAGGAATCAGGCTGTCTAACCAATCTGGAGGTGTATTTATCTTTAATGAATATTGATACATTGCCTGCTTTAGATTTCACGCCTTCAGTTTGTGATCTGAATGTGTGGAAGGAGCTATAGTCCAATATGGCTGGGGTGCTCTCCACAGCCATGGATGTTTATCCTATCCATGAAGGCCATTGGTGCTAAACCAGGGCTGAATTTGCAGTTATTTGTCTATACATCCAAGCTATGTTTGAACAGAGTAAAAGGAATACTCTGGTTTATGTAGAGTGGAATCTGGTTCCATAGAACTGGTATTCTCTGTGATAAATACCTATCCCTCCAGCATATTCTGTTTATCTTACAAAAGAGATTGAGATCCCCTGAGTGTTTTTTTTTTCTGATACCATTGGACTTCTAAATGTGTAATAGGTCTAAGAGAACAGGGTCTGTTGAGGATTTCCATATGAGACAGAGGTCACCTCTCAGTTGTTTGTATGATACAGAGAAAAGTGCAAGGCTTTGAGATGGTCTGCTTGTTTCTACTGAGGAAATATTGTGGTCATTCCAGCTGTGGCAAGTGTTTGGACATACCAAAAGGGGCATTATATTCAATGACCAGCCTAATGTATGGGGAGTACACAGGAACAATAATGTCCATGGATCTGGACTCCATACTCATCAATATGCAAAGAAGGACTTCTTTGCATACATGAAGATCAAAGAACAATGCTGTGAAAACATTGTTAATAAAATATAAATTACATGTTACTAATGTACTCTTATGATATGCATGCTGATGTATATTATGAATTTTATTCACTATAATAGCTCCTGCAGTCCATTTAATGTTAACCTTTTAATAATTTTTCCTGAATTTGGTACTAAACTTCTATAAGTCTGTAAAATTCACTATTCCTGGTACTGTTCTTATTTTATAGATATGCTTTAGTATGGCTTTTTTCTTTTTCTCTGTTGTATACAGTCTCTCACAAGTTTTCTGAGATAGCATTTCTAATGGTACAACAAGCTGTCCCCTCAACATTTTTCTCTGGTATTAACCACCCATCATTCTCTAATGCCTTTGTATAGTTCAGTTTGCTTAGCAGATTAGTAGGCTTGTTCTTGTCCAAGTATAGTAACTCACCATTCTGTTTGTTGTTTCATACTTCAGGTTCAAAACATGGCAGAAATCTGTAAACAAGTCCACTGTTGCATTCATTACACTTACTGTCTTTCCTTCAAAAACTTCTGTCCCAGCTGATATAATTATAAATAGATTTCCTGTTGTTTTTAACATCATCGACCAACCCCCACCCATTGACTTTGACTTCTGTTTTATAACATTTTCTTCCAGTTTCCATTTCTTAGAGTTTGGTTAACCTACCTATTAATAGCCTGTTGTTAGTAATAATTTAAAATTTTTCATGTGTTTTACACCACAAGCTATCAAGTGTTTTACCTTTCATTTTAGACTACAAAACATTTTGTTTTAGAACATCTATTTCCTGTCTTTATCATTAAAGCACTTTCTTTGTCAGTCATGATTTCCTATGTCTTCATCTAACAGATTGCTCAAAGATGTATGCCAGAGGTTCAACAGGTAGCTTATTTGCCTCTGTTTCTAAAATATAAGACAACTGTCAATTCTATTCTATCACCAAATATTTTGATTCATTTTTTCCAGTACTGAAACTGCAGTGCATCATAAGACGGTTGCTGCACTCCCGAATGTGATGTCTTTCAGATGAAACATTAAACCAAACACCATCTGCTTTACTTGGTGGTAGCTCAGGCAGATGTAAAAGATCCCTTGGGTGTCTGTCATTGAAAAGAGTACGGGTTAAATTAATTTTATTTTACACAGCTTCATGATAATGACATATTAAAAATTACTTTCTTAATTCATGGAATTGCAAAATAACATTTTCTTGCAGTTATTTTCAGTGTCCCAGCTCTTATTATATAATACATATGAACATTATAATCATATCATGTCATCTTCCAGGGAGCTATCACACTGACAATACACTCCTAAGAGCTGACCTAGTTGATTGGGATTTGGGAATTCTGTCGAGAGTGACATAACTTTTTACCAAAATGTGTCTATTGTTGTAATAAAGTACTATAATAGTGCACAGCTTATAAACAAAGGGATTGTGTCTAGATTTAGGGATGTCAACGTTCCCCTTTACTAAGCCCTCATTAGGCCAACAACTGAATATAATGCCCCCTTTGACATGTACCTATCCAGGCACATGCAACAAATGGAGATATCACAGAAATGCCTTACTAAAAGTATACAAGACCTAAATGACATGTCCTACATGAAGCATCTCGAAGCTCTGTCACTGTACTCAGTATCCTACATATTGCTAACAGTGCACCTGTGTCTGGCATACAAGGTATCCTTTGACCCATTACTGATGGATTTACTGCACATCAGTAAGTCAAATGTCATCAGAAATACTCAGTCTATAGATCTAAACCTCTTCTCCAACATCAACAGAATGGTTTGGTGGGACAAGTATATATTGCAGAGGATAACTCTGCTGTAGCACAGGTTCCCAGTCCATGTAAAACAAAGTTTATCCTTGTTCATATTCAAGCACAACTTGGAGCTATGGATGGGAAACAAAAAATGTACCAAAGGACTGCCTCCCGTACCACTAATGGACAGAGGTAGCTGCTAAATGCTTTATCCCATGCAGGTGTCCTGTCAGATTATCTATGGTATGATATCCTAGTTATTCTCATTCGGGGTAATATATAATTATCACCAGAGGATGGATAAAGTCACTCTATAATTAATGGGAAAGGTTATTTCAAGCACAAAAAGGGAAATTGGCTAGGATTAAAATGGCCTGGAAGGGCAGTTAACTACTTACCTATGAAACTATAAACCTATAACATTAAACATTTCCAAAATATATGAGTTCAACTAAACAGTGCTATGTTGGAAGCTTCATCATTATCATTAACACTATAAACCCCACAGCCTAATTCAGCAGCCCATAGCGTCTCAGCAGTAGTTTGTGCTACCTTTCCTCCACCCTAGTCGTGCATTTCCAAAGTGTCTTCTATCAGCCCTGAAGTTAGCTGTTAAACTACTTGCTGGAGAAAGCACCACTCCGTAAATGAAACCCTGTACAATTTTAGTTAAAGTGCAAGTTCCAGGACTTGTAAACAGTTCCCCACCCTAGTTGTACATTTCCAAAGGGCATTCTATCTGCCCTGAAATCAGCTGTTAAACTACTTGCTGGAGAGAGCACCACTCTGTAAACAGAAACCTGTACAATTTTAGTTAAAGCACAAGTTTCCGGACCCTCAAACAGTGTAGGTTTATTTTTTATAGAAGCAATTTCATGGTGATAGATAACTTTCTTTGTTAATTTAGAAAAGGTGTGCACTACAGGACTCTCTCTCACATTTGAGCGCTAACTATCTAAAAGCTACAGAGTTAGCCAAACTAAATCTAATCAAGTCATGGTCTTAGTCTTTCAAAGCTAATGTTTTGTGGACACCTATTTCTCTGTGTGATCTAAGGGAAATCCTGTTTACAAAAGCTATTACACAGTAAAAGCTAACCTTCTGTGTGTAGACCCTATACCACCTGAGCACATCGAGCATGCTTAGTTGCTTGCAATCCGATTGTTTTTTTCTTGTGCTTGTTGGCTGGTCTGAGGTGTGAGCTCTAGCAAAAGCAACATGCATAGCACAGCTAGCACTCCTGTCTTTCTGCAATATCCCACCCCTCACAGGTGATCAAATAGAGGTTACATATCCTCTTGTGGTAAATGGTACAATTTTTAAAAGTATAAACCCCATAGGCTAATTCAGTGGCCCATAGTGTCTCTGCAGTAGTGTGCTTGCTTTGTAAGTAAGCTTTTCATTTAATATTGTTATCTAATGTGTTTATGCCATGGAAAGCAGTGCAAATTTTCCAGTCTTTTGAGAATTCCTGGCACCTCATTGATGAGAAAGGCGATCTAGGCAATTGCTTTCAGGAGGTGATTGCCACATTTCTGTAGTGCCTACTTATCATTGGTTGTGTTTGAAATGGCTGCATTACTCACTGCAATGTGTATTCTGATAGCAGTTGTCTTGTAAACTGTAGTAGTGTTTCTCTGCTTTTATTTGGTTAGGTGACTGTGTATAATTTGCTACCCATGGATGTACTAGTTTCTCAGCTTATTACCAACTGTTACTTTTAAATAATTGCTAGTAGCTATTCCTTTTTGTAAACAGTCAGAATATCTAGAGTACATAGATGAGCATTTGTTTCATTAGAACTGATGTACATAATACTTACTGCTTATGTTCTGCATGTTGTTTGTATAACACTGCAATTCACAGTTATACCTTACATGGTGATTACGATGTTTAGCTGGTAATTTCTATGTTTACTTGTAAAACAGCTTGGTAGACTCTAGTAGCATCTCTGTGTTTGTTACAAATTTAATACACTGTCATCTTTTTTGTCCTTCCTAACAATTTCTGCATTTTCTCTGCCTACCTCTATCCTCCTCCTGTTCCACTCCCCCTCTAAATCATAACACTTTTCTTTCTTTCTTTTTGCAGTCCCCTACCCTAGTCATGCATTTCCAAAGTGCCTTCTATCACCCCTAAAGTCAGCTGTTAAACTACTTGCCGGAGAGAGCACTACTCCATAAACAGAACCCTGTACAATTTTAGTTAAAGCGCAAGTTTCAGGACCTACAAACAGTGTAGGTTTATTTTTTATAGAAGCAATTCCACAGCAATAGCTAACTTTCATTGTTAATTTAGAAGAGGCTTGCACACTACAGTATGTACTTTCCCCTTCTCCGATCCCTCTCCCATCCGAGCGCTAACTGTGTAAAAGCTACAAAGTTAGCCAAACTAAAACTTATCAAGTCATAGTCTTGGTCTTTCAAAGTTAGGGTTTTGTGGACCCCTATTTCTCAGTGTGATCCATGGGAAACCCTTTTTACAAAAGCTATTACACAGTAAAAGCTAACCTTCTGTGTGGAGACCCTATACCACCTGAGCATATTGACCTGGCTTAATTGCCTGCAATCTGATTGTTTTTTCTTGTGCTTATTGCCTGGTCTGCAGTGTGGCTCATCCCACTCCATTAGCCCTTGCTATGCTCAGTTCACGCCACTCCCTTACCCTATCCCCATTCCCATCCACACCTCCTTCCTCAAATTTATACCTATCCAAACCACACCCCATTGCCTACCTCACCTCTTCTCAAATGTCAATCAACACTGTCCATGCACATACCCCAGCCATCTCTACAAACTCTTCAAATTACACAGAGACCTATCCTATCTCATTTTTCATACCAATCAACTTCCTGCTGTATCCCAATTTACACATTCTTGCTCTCCCAAGCACATCCATTATTTTCCCCAACTATTCCTAAATTAACATGGCACCATCAAAAATTATCTTCAAATTAACCTCCTTGCTATGTCTACTCAGCCTAGCATACCATGCCACTTCTTACAAATCACAAACAGAAATCCCCAACAAAGTGAGTAAAACCACAAAAAGTCACTGATAAATTCAAGAAACAAAGTCCCAAAAAGGCAGAAGGCAAAAAATTCTAATAAAAAAGTCATTTTATTAAAAGGAGTAAGAGCTTTCGTGGTACACCATACTGCTTCCTCAGACATCATTGCAATTAAAAACAACAGGTCTTAAGTACATATTCAAATATTAACTAATCAATAAAACTCAATAAGAATCATCATCACACCAATTAAAAAATGTTATGAAATCCTATACAAAAATTAAAGGACAAGAGCAAAAATAAAAACACATGTAAAAGCACATAAGTAGCATACTACATAGGTTCATAGGTAGGTACT
Source organism: Protopterus annectens (assembly GCF_019279795.1). NCBI lineage: Eukaryota > Metazoa > Chordata > Ceratodontiformes > Protopteridae > Protopterus > Protopterus annectens. The sequence goes on from NC_056745.1 coordinate 1,077,199,374, forward strand.
AGGCTATTGGCCCTAGGGCCTATATAAGCCTTTCCAAAATGGTACCCTGGCTTTTGCCACCCAAGAAAATTATTTTCCTGGGTCCTTGTCGAGCAAAGCCACAGAAGTGATCCCCGGGGTGAATTTCTTATCTCCCATCCAATCATCAAGATTTTTCTTGAAGAGTGCTAATGAGGAGCTTTGTTTGATATAAATAGATAGTTTGTTCCAGAGTATGGGAAGTCTCTGGGATAGGAATCTATCTCTTCAGCATGTTCTGTTTATTGTGGTGACAAGGGTTAGGTCCCTAGAGTCTGTAGCTCGGAGGGATTGGGATTTCTTTAAGTGGAGCATGTCAAACAGCTCTGGGTCTGACATAGCTTTGCATGTTAGGCAGAGATCACCTCTGAGTAGGCGATATGTGGTGGAGTAAAGCTGAAGTTTTTTGAGACGATCTGCATAGGGCATCTGTTTGAGGCCAGTAATCCTCTTTGTGGGGTATTTCTTTGGCTTTTCCAGTCATTGTAGATGTCTTGTGAGGTACATGCCAAAAGGGGCGCTGTATTCTATAATGGGTCTAATGAGTGATGAGTAGAGGGGAACAATGACCTCTTTTTTCCTGGATGAGAAACCTTTTGTGATGAGGTGTGCCACATCGAAGGATTTCCTGACTACTGTGGCGATGTGATTATTAAAGGAGAGACTACTGTCCACCTGTGTCCCAAGGTCTCTTATCACACTTTCAGTGTTAAGTAGACTACCGCCTATGTGGTAATTCATGGGTACAGAGTTTTTACCAAAAGGGATGACAATGCACTTTTTGGCATTGAGCCTGAGGGCATGTCTTTAACACCAGGCATCTGTCACAGTGAGGCCCTTTTGTAGGATGTCCACATCGTTAGAAGTTTCGATTATGGGTCCAAGTTTGCAGTCATCTGTGAACTTCAATAGCCAAAGACCTTCTGTGTTAGCCTGTACTTCAGAGAAGTAGATACCAAACTGGAGAGGACCCAGGACTGAACCCTGTGGTACTCCACTTGTCACTGGTTGGAAGTCGGATTTGGAGTCTGCTACTACATATTATTATTATTATTATTATTTTATTTCTTTTTCAACCTTTGGAACTTTAAAACAGGTTTCAGGGGGACACAGTCATTTAACCCAAGCCCCCTATGAGCCCCCAACCGTAGTATCCATTGGAGTTCCATATTCTCTGTTCTAGTTGTGGAGCCCCTAGTCTGTAATTCTCAGGAAGCACATATAAAACTTGAAAGAGAAATTGGTGTTGGTTACCTGCTGAAATTGTGTGCTTAGCCAGGCTAATCAAATACTCACTCCTCTCTCCTCTATCATATTCTTACATTATCTCTCCTATTGCACATTAGTGTGCTTACTCTCACCCATGTGATAATAGGCTTTACTTCTACCTTCTGATGTGTAAAAAAAAGTGTGTACTATTCATATTTTATATATGTTCTCATGACTCTTGTCTTGAATATTGTGAAATTCCTCATAGCTCTGTAATTAATATGAGAGTGTTTTTCTCATTTTCTCACTACATTTAATTATGTCCATGTATGCTTATAGCTTTTCTCCCCGGGTCTCGGCTGAAAACGGGATTCTAGCCCAGTCAGAGACTATCCAGTAATTAAAAGTTAATAAATAAATAAAATAAATAATAAAACAACTTTTGTGACAATTAATGCATATTAATCCATATTTTATGTTGTATCTGTTTGACCACATAAACCTGATCACATTCAAAACAGAAATATTGAAATTTTCCACATAAAAGCATAACCTTTCATGTAGTACTTTAAAAGTCAAAGCCTTAACTTCCATCTCCTTATGTCCTAATCACCATATAAAATATTTTAAAAAAGAATATTTGTCACTCAATGTCAACATTCATTGTAGTTTTTGTTTAAAATTAATGTATCCAATCCTTCTTTAAAAAAATGTTGTGTAATACCTTTCTACCATTTCAGGTGTTTTGTCAATTGTCTCTCAAGTTAATATTCTACTGGTTTATTTTTGGAACATATTTATCATTTCCTTACCCCCACTCATTTGCTTCTTAAGTTATCCCTGCTCACTGTCTTTCTAATAACATAATACTGCCAAAGATACCTCCAGAAGATGCTATACTATATTTCCTTTACTTATCAACGAAATAAGAAAATAACTTATAACCTCATATATTATATTAATTCACCCATTACATATATCCTGATAGAAAATACAGTCCCCATATTCCAGAAAAAAAAGATTTATCAACTTGTTTCTATTCTCAATGGAACCATAAGACCTGCCAAATAAATCCCATATGCTTTTTACAAATGAGCTTTCTTCTTATAAACTTCTTTCTTCTTATAAACTGTATAGTTTATTTTATACTTCTAATTTGTCCCATGTTTATCATACAATTTTCCCATTAATTCCTTATACATGACATATCTGTATAGACAATTATATATATTAAATAATATATATATATTTATATATATATATATATATATATATATATATATATATATATATAATAAATATATTAAAATTACGTTTTCAAAAAATAATTCGTAACTGCTCTTTCATATCTGCTACCCTCAGTTTTGTCTACACATATAGTAAAAGCGAAATGGCTTAATGCCCATTGAACTACATTCCTCAGAAAGACAAATTGATCAATACTTGATGCATATAATAAAATACCATTTGCAAAATATATAATTGTATGATATGCGCCATAATTTTCAAAAATGCACTTATGTCATACCAGTGATATAACCCCTAACATGCATATACCAAACAGAGTGGTACTTACTATTTATTTATGTATGTATTTATTTATTTATTTACATTTGTTTACCGGGAAATTCCAACTGGAGCCCGGGGGAGAAAAACTCCACAAAACAATAAATGAGCAGCAAAGTACATGAAGAACAATTGAATATATAAACAATAGCAAATAATACATACTGCAACAAACATTAGCTATACATACAATATGAAACATAGTAATGAACAGATATACCAATATCTAGCTAAAGACTAGGAATAAAGGTAGGATGTATATACAGATAGTACTAAACTTAAACAGATACTGTTCTAAACTCATGTACCTAAATCTTATGTACAAATATTACACTAAACTCAAGTACAAATAAAGTAGAAGCTCCACATGAAGGTGGAACAAGCTAGAAGGGCTAATGGGATGGAAGGGGAAGATAGAGGAGTAAGAGAGGAGACTGAGTGAGTAGTATATGTGGTAGTGAGAGGAAGCTAGGTGTAAGTCAGTTGGATATGTATTTGGAGTTGAAATGAAGTGAGGTAGTTAAGCATGTTATAACATGTACTTAAAGAATAACCTCATCACATTCCTTTCTATATCAAAATTATACTTCCAGTCTTTCCATTAATAACTAGCATGCAAACTGAATTGTCATATAACTCTTTAAGCCAACAAATGTGTTTCTTACCAAAAACCTAATTTATCAAAACAAAGCATCTGCTGATGAGATACTGAATCACGTCTTAATAATATCCATATGCAGTTTTAGCCCCTTTTCTTGTGACTCCAGACAAACCTTACAAAATTGTTTTACCAACCATTGCATGCTAAATGCTTCATTCCCTTTAGTCTCTCCTTGAACCTTTTATTTCAGTTTTGCTTCTACCAAAGTTTTATTTTTTACCTATAGCAAATATTTTATAATCCCAGATGAGAAGAGAAATTGGCCTTCAATTATTCAGATTCTATTTTTGTCTTTCCATACAGGTTTCAATAATGTCCCATAACATTCTCAGTCTAACCTTTTGTCATATCTATGGCCTACTCACTCCTTTAGAATATTCAACAATATATTTTATTGCCACCTTTCCAGTCCTTTGTAAAAAAAGTAATGAATTCCATCCACACTTGGCTATGACCATACTTTAAATAACATTAAGGCTGACTGCAATTCTTTTTCAAAGAAAGGTTTATTTAATACATCATTAATGGGACCTAGATTCTGTACCTGACAATCTTGAAATATGTTTTCTTCTTTTTCAAATATTCTTAGATTATACTTATGAACCAGTTTTACAATGTTATTTATCTCAAGTACATATTTACCTTCCATTGAATTCTGTAACTCCTTTCTGTTGGTATCAACTAATATATCCTGTTTCCCAACATTTACTTACTTTTTCTGCCATAACCAATGTTAAACTTTTACTTTGCATTTCATTACTTTCTCTTGTCATTTCCTTTCTATTTGTGTCACATCTTCATGTTCTGTAATGGCTTAGCTATAAACATTTATTTATTTATTTTATTTATTTTACATTTATTGACCAGGAGAGTCCACCTGGATACATGTTCATTTTCAGCGGAGGCCCGGAGAGAAAAGTTCCACAGATCAAGGTTCCAAGATGGCCGCCAGCTAGACTACTCCCTATTCACTGTGCTCCTCTCTGCTATGTAATTACCGGCTATTTTTTACAACTTTTAAGCAAAGTTTTTCCACAGATTTTTCTACAGAAATTATCTCTGGGACTATTCCTTCATATTAAGATTATTTATTTTTGGAAAAAGTTAAATTTTTCAATTTTTTTACTTCAGAACAATTTTGGCCACAACAGTCTTTGGACACGTGCACTCTAGAAGCGCATCTCTGTGGCAGATATCCTGTTTTCACACCTCTATCCTGGGCATGGCTGGCAACTCTGACACCATGGATACACAGACAACCAAGGCCAAATTCTCCTCTATGCTTTCTCCAGAGAAAGATACTGAATCTGAAAGATTAAGAACCACCAAACAATCTTCTGAGAACATTAAAGAAAGTACTAAAGATAAAAATGATTCTAACTTCCATTTAGATGACTTGAAGATGGCACTACAACCTATTCAAAGTGCTAGTCAGAGTTTTTCAGTCCAATTCACTGATTTTGGTAAAACTCTAAAACAGATTAATGAAAGAATGGACTTAATTGAAAACAAAAATACAGCTATGGAAATAAAAGTAGATTCAGTTGAAAGAGATCTAAAATCCAAAGGCACTCTCATTGCTGAAATTCAAGCTAAATTACTGGACTTAGAGGCAAGGAGCCGTAGAAACAATATAATAATTGGAGGATTACCAGAGTCTTATGAAAATCAAAACCTAGTTTCAGTGACTAAACAAATATTTGAGGCATTACTTAATTGTGAGACAACTTCAAATACATTAACTATAGAAAGAGCGCACAGAGCCCTGTGTGCCAGACAAGATACCATTTCACCTCGGATTATCTACACAAGATTACTTAACTTTCAAGACACTCAACGCATTTTAGAAGCTGCAAAAAGCAAAAAACATCCTATATGGAATAGGCATAAGTTGACCTTTTCACAGGATTTACCTCCACAAATAAAAATGAACAGACAAAAACTTTCACCTTATTGTGCAGATCTGATAAAAAGAGGGATAAAGTTCCATATGCGCTACCCAAACACTCTCTCTTTCAGTCATAATGATAGAAGATTTATGGTTACTGACCCACAGGAAGCTAAAGACACCCTTCCTAAAAGTATTTAAGACTCTTCCTGAATCTGTCACATAATAATTACTCTTCTAACTAAAGTGAGTACATTTACTGTTCAGTTAATGAACATACATTTATTAATATCTATTTTTTATTCAAAATGAACTTATGACAAGCTTTACTAAGAGAAAATTCAATTTGGACTTATGAGTTGTAATACATCTGTTTAATGGTGTTTAGCGTTGGCACTAACAAACTATTACTATTTCAATATATCAGGCTTTTACAGTATCTGTCAGGCACCAGATCATAAGGTTTTTGATGTGGCATTGTTTTCAACAACAAAATATACTGTAACTGAATGGAGGGAAAGCTTCCAGGTTCTCGAGCCATTACAGCATTTCTAACCTCGACAGATTTCCTTTATTTCACCTCTGGATCAGGCATGCATCTTTTCTGTACATGTACAGCTTTACGATGACGTCAAGTTCCTGAAAAGAACTAAGGCTCATTTTGCATATGTCTTCCTGGTTTCCTGAAGTCGCGTTGTTATAGGTGCAGCAGGTATTCAGTTTCGGAGACTGTATTTTTTTTCCATAACAGTTGTATCTGTGCATGTAAGTAACTTTACCAACTCATGATGGGTCGGTAACTTTGCGTACAGTATGAAGCCTGACAAGTGCTCATGGTAGTGCTTGCGTAAGTGCGGAGGTTGTGATGCCTCTGAATCTGCAATCCTGACTTAGACCTCATTTGTTTTAGTGAGTACGGCTTTTTATAAGCCGAGAGGTTTTTAAATTAACAACTAACAGTAACACTTTGATGACATTTAAAACACGTACATAATATAATGTTTTATTATGGTTTCCTTGAAACCACTTTGCCGAGTGATGTTAGGTTTTGCCAAAAAGTCAAATTGATGATAACTTTACGTTGTCTTGTACACAAATGTACTGAAATTCTGGCTAATTGGTTAGTGCTGGTTGAGACTGCTGAACTGGAAAAAGTACATAGCCATCTTCTGGGATTTTGCTACTTGTTATTCAAACTGATGTTTGTAGTCACCCTGCAGATGCTGACAAGGCTAGGCACCAGTTCAGACATGCTTATTATTGGTCTTTTATGAATAGTAATGTTGAGTGACTGCTCTTTGTATAATAGTCTATGGAGAGACTTATGTGTTTTTCGGCTTTTCCATTTCATGCCTAAAATTGTATATTTGGGCATGTTTAATAGTTCGTATAATTTTTCTTAACTATATTAGATTAGATATTGTGTAGCATGATTGTCAAGGATAATGTGAGGCTCCTAGTAAACATTTTGGTGAGCATGTTATATAGATCTAAAATTGAATGCTTACTTTATATCAACATGCCACATATATTTCTCTTGTATATTTAAATTAACATGTTAGATAAAATATTATTATGTTTAATTAAGGGTAGGAGTCATGTGATCTAGTATTGATGGGTGACTTTACATTAGATTTGTTGGTGTCCTCATTATTAACAGACATTATACATATTTGAGTCCCACAAATTAGTTTAGATAAATATATTGATGAATAGTTAGAGTCATACTTTTTAAATAGTTTTTTGATATAAAGCAGTATATCTCACATTTAAATGTGAATGCTTTATATTTTTTCTAATTTTTAATTTATATGGTTTGAGACTTTCTGTTACGCTGATACACATGCATTAATGAATATAAGTATCTAGATATATTGGGTTCTACTAATTTTATTTCAGTCTCACTAATATTCTCCTTTACAAATTCTTTTTATAATATTAGATTAACAATATTATTTACTTTAACACAATCAGTTTTAGTTTTTACAGGAGCACACGATTGCTCAGTGGAGTGGGGAGTGTATATGTCGGACATCTTGTGTTATGATAGTTGTGTAAATATGTTTAGTTTTGTTAACTGTGGTATAGTCCTTTTAGGACTCTACTTAAATTTTTTTCTTACATTATGATGTTATTGGTAACCAAGTACATATGTCCCTTATTTAGATATCTGTATCTTCCTTCTTTAGATAGGATAAGGTGGGTAGGCACTGGGGTAGGGAAGAAGGAAGTGTGTAAGATTAAAGTCAATTTTATTCCGATATATACCTTTTTACAAAGTAAATGTATTACTAAGACTAGGCTATGTTTTTTCTTAGCTTTTACCATTTCTTTTTATATAAATAATTTACTTTCATACATTTCTATTAACAGTCCTTTAATAATTACATGACAAATGTATTAATAATTGATTCCTGGAATATAAGAGGGATCCAAAATAAAGCCAAAAAATCTTTATTGTTTCATTTAATATATAAATCACAAGCCAATATATCCTTCCTTCAAGAAACACATATTCCCAGAGAAGACTGGTACAAAGGAAAAAATACAAAATGGATCAAAAAAATAATAGCTTCATGGGACTCTTCTAGTTCCAGGGGGGTGGCTATCATAATTAAACAAAAATTTCAAGGGATTATTGTTGAATAAAAATATGACAATGAGGGTAGATGGTGCTTTTTTACTTCTACTATACATAATCTTGATAAACCACTTCTGGTATTGAATCTGTACGGTCCTTGTAGTCATCAACATTTTTTTATTTTACAGATATATAATATACTCTCTTCATATAAAGATCACTATATTATGGTAGGGGGGGGACTGGAACGCTGTAATGAACCCAGATTTTGATCACACTAGTTGTTCCTCTTATTATAATCAACAAGCAACTCTTGCTCTTGAAGATTTAATATTGGACTATAACCTCTTAGACCCTTTACAACTTACTAAATACTCTAATAAAAAAGATATATATACTTATTATTCAAAATGCTATAATGCATGGTCAAGGTTGGATTTTTTTCTTATATCTAATTCTCTTTCACAATTTTTTTAGACTTTAATATTGAACCCAGATTTCTTTCTGATCACTCTAGAATTTTATTAAAATTAAATATAGATTATAACTTTGGGCATGTACCCAAACAAAACAGCTGGACAATGAATAACAACTTGCTCTCAAATAAAGAAATTTGTCAACTATGTACAGAAATAATTCAGGATATGGAAAATAATTTAGACTCAACAGATATTCCCTATGATATACAGTGGGCTGCTTGTAAGGCGAGGTTAAGGGGAATATTTATTGGTAAGGCTTCATATCTTAAAAAGCATTTTAATAATAAAGAAACTCTTCTAAAAGTTAAAATTCAGTCTCTTGAAAATCATTACAGATTAAATCCGGATTCCGCATGTTATAAGCAAATTATAGAGGCCCAAAAAGAACTTATTTTATTACACCAAAATAATCTCTCAATACTAGAGCAAAGATTATTAGTCACATACTCGGAATGGGCTCAAGTACCTTCCAAAACCTTGGCAAGGATTATAAAACAAAATGTTGATAGGCCTAAAATATCACCTATGCAATACAAAAATCAAATATACAACACGGACAAGGAAATTTTGCAACTCTTTACTCGACTTTTTACAGATTTATATTCTAAAACTCCCAATTCTATAGTAAATAGTCATATAAATAGCTTTCTAAACTCTTTAATATTCCCTAAGTTGAATGAAAAACAACAAAGCATTATTTCAGCTCCTCTTAGTCTCCAAGAGATCTCCGAGTCAATTGATAGACTCAAAGTGGGTAAATCCCCAGGTCCCGACAGATTTACACCGGAATTCTTCAAATCCTTTAAGTTAGTTATTGCTCCCTTTCTACTCAAAGTGTATAACTTTATAAAAATAAATGACATATCTGATCTGCATTGGAATACTTCAAAAACTATACTAATTTTAAAAAATAATAAAGATAAAACAGACCCTCATAATTATAGACCCATTTCATTAATCAATCTAGATATCAAGATTTTGTCATCTATTCTTGCCAACAGATTGAAGAAGGTTCTATCATCAGTAATATCCCAGGACCAAACGGGGTTTATGTCTCATAGACATGTTTGGGATAACACCCTAACTTTGGAATCTATTGTCCATCTTACTAAAAATGATAATAACTCAATATATGCATTGATCCTTGATGCATCAAATGCATTTGATAGAGTGTGTTGGGATTTTCTCTTTCATACCATGTCCTGTTTTAATTTTCCCAACTCATTTATAAATTTAATCAATACTCTATATAAAGAAACCTTTACCAGACTCTACATTAATGGTTCCACATCCTCCCCTATAAAGATTACTAGAGGCACAAGACAGGGCTGTCCTTTATCTCCTTTTCTTTTTAATATATACTTAGAACCATTACTCTTATACATATCACAAAACACATTCCATAGGATTCCTAGGATTTTCAACACTAAATTACTTTTCTCAGCTTTTGCTGATGATTTAGTCATATACTTTCAAACTCCTTTCACAGATCTTAAAAAAATAATTAATTCTATTGAGAGGTTTTCACTTGCATCGGACTATCACATTAATCCCCAAAAGACTCATATTTTCCCTTTAAATCATTTGGCACATAAATCTTACTTATTTTCTGACTTTCATTTTCAAATTACTTTTGTGGTTAAATATTTGGGTGTTCATATTGAGCATAATAACCATTCTTCATTTCAAAATAACTTGAATAAAGTATGGTTATCAATAATGTCAGATTTGCGTAGATGGGAACTTTTAAATTTATCACTTCTATCCAAAGCTGCAATAATCAAAATGAATATTCTTCCCAAATTTCTTTTCCAATTCAACTCCTCAGATCAAATAATTCCTAAATCTTTCTTTGACAAAGTTAATAAAGAACTAGGTAAATTTTGCTGTATCCAACCCACAACTAAAAGTAACTTTGCTCTCTCTTACTAGGTTGAGACATGCACAATGCAGGAGCTGTCTGCTGCTTTTGTTGGAATACTACTCTGAAGGCAGAGTTAACCCTTGACCCATCGATAATCCTTCCCAGTCATGTACTGACATGCTGCTGCTTTCCACACCATTACTACTGGTGGAATCTTCTTATAACTCTGATCGTTGAGTCCATTCATGAAATTACTTCAGTTATTGTTTCTCTACATTCTTCTCAATCTTTGATGCAGTAATACATCATTACGTCTTACTTTCCTCGCTGTAAGACTGAATACCCAGCTGCACTAACTGTACACGCTTAGGCCATCTGGCTCAAGCTTGGTTAAAATGAACTCCTCTTCTGCCTGCTCCGTCATTGCTCCAGACTTCATATTACTCACCATAACATTTCCCAGTTACATTTAGTAGGGGAATTTCCTGAATGCCACTTTGGTCTTCTCTAAAAAGAGGCCAATGGTCTACTGAGGGCATCCTGATCATCAAGGGATACAATATAATAACATAAAAAGACCTTTATATCCTGGGTGTCAGAGCTAAATTATGGTGAAATGATGCTCTGGGCAGAGTAATGTGCCAGCTCCTTGCCAGCTATTTCAGGCTCCCATTACTTGGTTCTGTTTCCCAAGTTACCATGAACAGTGTTCAAACCTGTCAGTGCACATACTGTTTTCTTCTTTACTTTTACAATGGTTATAGAGATTTGGATTAGTTTGGACATTTTATTTCAGTTTCCATAACACAAAAACTAATGACAATTTGCTAAACAAAACATTTTCACATTGAAAACATACTGAGCATGAGCAACAGTAAACATCTTTTCCCTTTGTATCTCATATTCATTTAACATGCACTGAAACTCCCATTAACTGTAAATGCACCTGTTAATTTGTGGATTAACTGTACCTTGAGCCCTGGGCTGTTTTCAAACCATTGAACCCCCCCCCCCCCCAACGCACACATTTTTTTAAAGACGGCTATGGATAAATACATGCATTCTTTGAGTCACCTTCTTGATTGTTTTAAATTATATTTCTTGTTTAATACAGCAGCATTTACTAGACAGTTTTAAATGTGTTGTTTTGAGCAATATTTCCAGTAAGCAGTGAAAGAAAATATATGAATGAATCAATAATGTCAAAAATACCTGTTTCAGAACATTTTAGTCATAAAGGCCACTCAAACTGCTGCCATTATAATATCTGTACTCAGTAATTATTGCAATTTTATTGACTGTGTTAACTTAACATGTCTGACTGTGATACAAATTGCCACAGTAAAGTTGACACATGGGTCAGCTCACCTGGAAGCAGTTATTTAAAAAATGCTAATAGGCTACTATGGACTGATCATAGGCTTTGAGACTCAGAATAAAACTTTTGTTCCACCACACAGTTCCTTTCACAAAGTACATCATCTCCCATCCAAGATTTCCCGTTTCACCCATTAGATTATGCTATTCATAAGTAAAATTACAAGATGGGTATTCTAATTTTAATTAGACTAGATTAAGCTATTGACAGCAATTAATAAATTAATTTTCACTATTACTGGACCAGGGAGTATATGACATGTCATCCATATGTAGTGCTCATTAATATATTAAACCAGTTCAGAGTGACAATTAATGATGACTGTCCATTGTTTTCCATTGAATTCCTTCTTCCATCTCATAGCTGGTTTCCATTTCTGTCTGCATTATTTGTGTGCTTCCATCTCCGAGTTGACTTTTAAGTATTGCTTTGTTTAACCACCCCACTGTGTGAATCTTGTTCCTTGAGAAAAGCAGAATCTACAGGTAATGAATAGCACATTTGATACCCCTCTTCACCAGACCCAAGACAGTCAGCTTCAGTTTCTACCTCTAAGTAGCAACGGCTTTTAGAATAACTACTGACAAAATTTATGCAGGACCTAATTGTCTTTCACTTCATCACTGGTCCACTTCTGCTACTCCTAAATGGCTGATTAACGTATTAGTCTGCACTTCCTCTGTCTTCCCTCTATAAAAGCTCCTATTCTGTCTAGGTGGCAGATTAAAAGTATCAGCATTACTTTCACCTCTCTTTTCCTGTTTACCCTCTCCAGTCATTCTACATCACATACCCACTGTTGTTAAACTGCTGCAGCATTATATCATTCATTTAATACTATCAGTTCTACTATATGCCTTTACTGTAGAACACCACTTCAATACTCCTTTCAGTATGCTCACTCACTAGTCTAGACTTACAACTTTTACTAGTCTGAACTCAACAGTACTATTAATATAGTCCTCCAAACAGTAGTGGCACCTCCTTTACTATGTTGAACTACATTATCTATCATTACTTCTCTCCCTTTTCTCTTATTTCTCTTTTTGTTTCTCTCTTTTTGCTCTATCAGCATCTACCCTCCTTGTCATTTCTTAACTCTCTTTGTTTGCATTTTCTTGTCTTCTTCTTCCTTCAATGTATCCATTGTTGCCACCATTTTATCTCACCTTCATTCATTGACTTGACACTGTTAGCACCTATATTTAGTACACTTATACTCTCTACCTTTTACTTTAGACAGCATATCAAAGTTACTAGCTTCCATATCACTCTTTCTTTATCTCCCTCCAAGCTCCCTTTTTGTCACTACCCCTGCACACAGCCTTTGTCCTTCTCACTCCAAATGTCTCTTTCCTTTTTACTCTACCCTCCCTCCATAGTCCCGATACACGATAGCATTTCTGCAAATGTAATTATCTCCACCTTCCCCCTCCTCCAGTATAATGTTCCTGTTTTTTATATGTCTCCTGATTCATACAATGCAGACCTACTCTAACCCTACTACTTCTAACCCTTTACTACCTTCTGTTGGCCTCATTTCTTCTTGCCATGCAACAGCTTTCTTTTACCCTGCTGAAACTCCTCATCCTCTTTTCTTTATTTTTTGTCTTCTCTCCTTCACCAGACCAGTGTTCTTTTCCCCCACTCTAGGGCTAGCCTCACTCTCTCTCTATTTTCTGAATTGCCACTCCCTGCAGTTCTCCACATTCTCTTCCGGCCTCAATCTACTCCTACAAATATCCTTAAAAAGGGTATATGTGTTACTCAATAACTGTTTTTATTACATATTTAAGACATTATGTTCAGGTGATATGGTCTCACCATATATCCTAATTATTTAGATAATCTAGCAATCTCAACAACAGTCATAAGCAAAACTCCAGAAATCTAACTATGGCACATTAGAGCGGAAGCCAATACAGCTTGGTTTCAGTGAAGGTCAAACAGAACTGATTATGGTGCTTTGGAACATACATTGAAGAAGATTTTGAGGAGACAAGAGATGACATGAGAGGAAATGAGGACATCCATCAAAGAGATGACTGGATTGCATAAGAGAAGACATGTGAAGTCATCTATGATGGTTGAAAAAGGTAGAAGAACAACACTGAATCATGAGAGGTGGTAATAGTTGACAAGTCACCTGATCCCATGTAGAAAATGGGAAAAAGGAGGCTGAGATGATGATGATGATGATGCCAAGTAGCCATTACCTCATATACATAATGTCTCTATAACTGTGTTTGAGGAGCCAAAATAGTTCCAGCAAAATGTAAATGACTCTGATATGAACAAGAAATAAGACTGTGTTCATGGATTCTGAAATGCTCATCACAAATGAAATCCCATACAAAAATCAATAAGTAGAACAAGCATAACAGTCACTTACACATTCAGACATGCGCAATCATTTATTCATGTGCATTCTTACATCATGTACACCCATTTACAGACTTATTCATACAGAAACATGCATCGTGCGCACACCCACGCACACACAGATATGCAACCACACACACACACACACACACACACACACACACACACACACACACACACACACACACACACACACACACACACACACACACACACACACACACACACACATTTTTAAATGAAGTCAAGCTCACTGATGTAGCAAAAAATTGAAAAAAAGAGTGTGTGTGTGTGTGTGTGTGTGTGTGTGTGTGTGTGTGTGTGTGTGTGTGGGGGGGTCTATATCAGTTGAGTGAAAACTCCTTTATGCGAATACCTAGACATTGACTCCTATACCTCAAACAGCGCAAATCCCGAATGCAATAAACCGCGAAAAATAAAATATCGAACTATCATAGTCAGCCAACCCCACCACCTGCTACTAAGTACCCACCCAAACAAAATAAATAATCCACATACATACTTTTAACAAAACCCTACTTCCAACACTACACTAAACCCCACATACACAACTATCTATGCACTATCCTTAACCTCTCCCTAACCCTAAGGTCCTTAACTACTGCACACTTCCCCTACAGACATACACCCAAACAAAATAAATAACACGCATACATAAACTTAAAAAAAAAACTCTACATCTAACACTACACTACATCTTACATACATTACCTATCTATGCACTTACCTTAACCCAAATCCTAACCCTAAAGTCCTATCTATTGCACACTTACCTTACGGAGCTATACCGCAGACGGGCCAACCAAAACAAATCGACATTTCGGAATTCGTGGTTTTGGACGTTCGAGGTTTACGTACTTTGTGCAATACGATTTGACGTATTCACGTAATAGGGTTTTCACTCAACTGATATAGACCGTGTGTGTGTGTGTGTGTGTGTGTGTGTGTGTGTGTGTGTGTGTGTGTGTGTGTGTGTGTGTGTGTGTGTGTGTGTGTGTGTGTGTGTGTCTATATATGTGAGATTGAGAGAGTTGGAGAGAAAGTGAGAGCAATCTTGTGTCAGTGAATGTATATATGAATGTAGAGGAGACTATGTGTATGCATGAGAGATTGAGAGAGAGTAAGAACGATCCTGTGTGTGCGTGAGTGCATGTATGAAAGCAGAGGAGAATATGTGTTTAAGAGATCGAGAGCATGAGTGAGAGCAATGATTTGTGACTGCATGTCTGCATGAAAGGAGTGGAGAGTGTGTGTGTGAGAGACTAAGAAATAATGAAACCAATCTTGTGTGAGTGAATGTGAGCTTAAAAGCAGGGGGGACTGTGCGTGTATATGTATGTGTGTGTGAAAGCAGAAAAGACTGTGTATGTTTGTATGAGAGAGCTAGAGAGAATGGGCTCTATGTACAATCGTTGTGTTTTACTTATTTATTTTTTAAGCAGTGTATTATTTAATCTATTTTTGATGTAAAATGCTTCCTCCAACAACATTAGCATATACTACAGCAAGTTTAAAACATTAGGCAGAAGAACAATTTTACATTAAAAATATGTAAAAAAATATAGTACTTAAAAAATAAATAAGCAAGTAAAACACAACAATTTTACAGAAGCACATTCTCTGAACACAATAATGTCCTCCAGGGTGTGTTAATGTGTAACTGATGCCTTTCCAGGGGTGTAGAGGCCCGACACCTGCAGTGTCATGCCTCATAACACCCCTGGGCAGGCCTTAATTACACATTAGCACATACCCTGTCAGGCATTATTGCTTACTTAAACCACATCTTGATAATGGCACAGAAGTCTATATTCTCCAGAGAAAGAACAGCTTGTAGGGTGTGGAGTTTCTTGTTTAGACTCCTAGCACTGAGCAGTAACACCTTTAGATTTTTTTATATGCTCTGTTGGTAGGACTGTCAATTTGGCATTGCCTAAAAAAATCTCTAAGAGGTGGATAAAGTCTTAGCCAATATTCAGAAGCTTAGGGGGCACAGATACATACCATCCTTTGCAAAGCAACATGGTTTGTTAACCATGTTCTCCTGGGTTTATATTATATAATCGGATTCAAACAATGTCGAACGCTCTAATGAGCATTAATGCTGGAACATGAAGTTCCGTTATTTGAGATTGCAGTACAGTGAAGAGTGGGATAGTTGCTCTTTCCTGACTATAGTGTGATCTTTGAGTTGGAATATATATTTAGCCGGGGGTGTGGATGGCGCAGCCCCCCTCAATAAGGATTTTGAGTTTCTGCATTTTCGCTCATTAGAGCATTCCGACATTATTTGAAAACGATTATATAATATAGACCCATCCTCCCATACTGACAAATATTGAATTTCCTAGAACGACACTAGAAAGTAAGTCAATTATTAGTCAGCCATCTTTTGTTCATACTGTGACATCTTTCTTGGTGAAGGTAAAATGCTGCTCAGTGCAAAGTACATACCTGCCTGAAGCACCTTTTCAGAGAGATCAATAATGGCTGTCTTTATATAATCCAGGGAGCTTCATCTCAGGTTATTAATCACTACATAGACTATGATAGAGTCTTACTTGTACCTGTGGAGTAGTGACTTCAGTGTGTGCATAACTTGGCAAATCCTGGCTGCAGATAAGCAACTAACCATTATCTTCCCCTTCTTCAGTCTGGTGAGTGGGGCATCTGTGTGTCATACAGTGGGGTCAGCTATGAGAAGAGTCCTGGTTAATGTACTTGCTTGCCTTACTAGTATTGTTCTTGGGGCTGCAGTGGGTGTAGGCATATGTATGGTGCTTGGAGTTGCTTTTGGTGAGTGCTTTAGAGATTGCTGAGGATAACTGTTGCCATTCATGGAACCAGGACATCTTTCAGGTTTGGGTGCCACATAAATTGGTCTGTGTGTATGGTGGGTACTATATTGGTGAGTGTAGTGAGTATATTCTTGATAACCTCATTTGTATGCAAGATTTTGCCTCCAGTGAAATCATGTCTGCACATCTCCCATATACTGTGTTTGTTTCTTTAAAGTTGCCTGTGAACATGATGTAATTGCTACATTGTCTCAGGATGCACATATCTACCAAGATAGCTACAGAGACATTTGTAAACTGCATATCCATGCTGTCTGGACCTATATTTGGGAAGGTTACTATAGGTCTCATTGAGTAGGCCCTGGGGTTTGGCACTAGACTAAGTTAAACTGTGTTATGATTTGATAGGGGTGTTTTTTAATGTACAAATTAGCTGCTCAGTGCTTGCCTCCTCATAATGACTGTATTTTTGCCTGACTAAGTTACAGGTTTCAGTTCAAAGAGTAGAGGTATAGATAAAATTTACTCAAGAACAATACTGGTTTGCTGAGTAAGCACTTAACATTATGGTAATATGGAAAATAATGTGTGGGAAAAGTACTTAAATAGCTTACACAACAGGCACTAGCAATGAAAGAGGTGAGGGAGGAACATAGGAAGTTAGATTTCTTTAAGGAAGGGAAGCCAGAGACACAGGCAAGTTACAGAAGCAGACTTCCTAGAGAGATATCCAATCAAATAAAGCAAATATTGGAGCTGTAGTCCTATGGTTTAAAAACATTATCATAATGTCTCAGTGGGGGGCTGGGGCAGACACAAAGAAGAGGGGGAAAAACAGCAGCAAAGTAAACAGAAAGACACTGAAATGCATAGATAAGCAGGTAAATGATAAGTAGAATAAAGGACTCTAGCAGCAAAACTATAGCACAAATATTATAGCAGAATTCAGATTACTGTCATTACTGCAATCCCAAACACAGACTAAGGAAGTAGACTATTCAGAATTTACTAGTAATATAGTTTATGAAAAGAAATGCAATAAATTGCTTAATGATGCTTAAAACTGGTAGTAGTTCACAGTTGTGCCACAGCTGTGAATGAAACTACAAGATTAACTCCCCAGACAGTGGTCAAAATGCAAACAGCTAACTTTTACAAGTAATTCTACTTATGGAGATATAAGTGCAGTATAATGTATAAATGATGGTAAAATCTTGCAGTATTACACAATTTTCCTACAACTGAAATTAAGTTATAAGACTAAGTTCTCTCAACAAAAATATTTAGATAGATAGCATTTATAGCTAAAACATAGAAAAAAACAGAAAAGTACAAAAAAGTATCACCACACAGATCACTACAAGTTCAACTTAATATATTTAAGCAGAATGTAAAAAAACGTGTTCTCACACTTCGGGGCTTTCTGTGCCTCCCATAGTCTTAAACAAAAGATCAAGTTTAGTAAAATTGGAATTTACCTCTGCTCCTATGGCCATCAAAGCCTAGACTAACATTTTGAGCTAACTGGCTTTTATTTTTTTATTTGTTTTTTTTTTTTGTGTGTGTGTTTTTAAATTTTACTTGAAAAAAATGGCCAGGGTGTAGCTGAAAGTCTGTTCTAGAGCTTATCAAAATGAACAGAGAAGCACAAATCACTAAAACTGTATGTACACAAAAAGCTTATGAGTTGAGCAAAGGTCATGATGTGGTTTGTGCCATCCCAGCATATAAGCATATGAGATGAAATTGGGGTAATTTAGTTGTTTACTTGTGGTGTCCAACAGGGATCCATTGTAGGTCCATTGTTATTCAAGGTTTACGTACTTTGCTTGTGAGATATTATTTGAGCTAAGTATACTTCTCCTTCCTGCAAGAATACAAGTCTAACACAGAAAATCTGACCGATGACCGGTAATGCCTACATCATTGGGTAAGCATTGATTGACTAAAACTCAACACCTTGAACATGGTTGCCATGGCTATATGTCACCTTGAGGATTAATCTGCTGCAATGTTATCTCTAACTATCATCAACAGTAGGTTTAAACTGAAATTTAGGTCGAAGGTGCATTGTTTGAATGTTGTATTTGATGACAAGCTGCTTATGAAGGATCAGATTTTAGCTTGGGTCAGAACTTCCTGTTTCCATCTGTGGAACACTGTCCTTATTAATCATCTTATTCCACTTGCATTCCTGTTTTTTCTTGATTTGGAATACTGAAACACAGTGTACATGGAATGCTTGCAGCTACTGCCAAACTCCTCTTCCCACATACTTGCTGAGATATCAAGACACCATGATATTATACTGGTTCTGTATGGACTCCACTGGTTACATATTAGGCAGCAGAGTAATTTTAGAGGTTCTGTTTCTAGCAAGGCTGGACCTAAATGGTTTGAGTTTCTTCCAGTTGTGTGATCTGCTTATTATAACCAGCCATTATGTCTCCTACACAGGTGGTGCTCATATATGATATATGTTGTATACTTTGATAGTTTGAGAAAGTACTTTGCAAACATTCAAGACTGATTGCTTGGGCGTATGTAGTTTTGCATTTCATACTTCATACTGGATCTACTAGCAACCCCTAAGGTTGAAAATAGTAGGAGAATTTACCCACTGTCCCGATCCAATTTTCCCAGTATGCATAAATACCAATCTGGTTCTCGCATAGGTCTTGTAAAACCAACCTGCTTAAAAAAGTAAATAAAATACTGATGACCTGCCTGACAAATTAAATACATGTGTGCTATGAAATAAAATCGTCAGGATTCACGAAGCTCCATGCAAGAATAAGGCTATTCTTGCACGGAGTGGTTCATGTCCATGTAGAATAGCAGCAAGCCTTGCATATGCATGAAGGCACGCTGCTATCTACTCTAAACAGACATGAACCAGGAGCGAGTGCAGGGGGTGTGTGTCAGCAGAGCCTGCACATGAAACATGCCCCCTTCACTCAGAAAGTGCCATATGGCACTTTCTGACACAGATGACTGTCAAGCTATATAATATTAGAGCCTGGCTATAATATTATATAGTAAACAAGTGTCTGCAGACACTGAAATGTAAATAGCAACATTTCAGTGTCCCCGGACACTGAAAAAGAAAAAAAAAAACATAAACACCTAGAAGGCAGCAGCCTTCAAGTGCACACCCCCAAATGTATGCACTATTGCCCTACATGCATGGAAGCAGTAGGGCAAGGGGAAAGGAATAGAAATTACAAAAATTTAATTTTTTTTTATCAAATAAATCCGAAGTTTAAGTGGTGCGCAGCTTGTTTGCGCGGGGCACCACTATGCTTAGCCTGGCTGAAATCCTGAAAATGATAGACAAGTGCTACTGTGATAGAAGATGTCATCAAGCTGCTGTAGCATAGTAGAACTTACATAGTATAACATGTGGAACATGCTCAGTTCAAATGCTCCCCTTGCCAAATCATTTAATAAACTTTTAAGGAATTTGAATGATAGATGTCAATCATATGGCTCATGTATAGCACAGTAGTGGTGGGAATATGTAAAATATAAATGTAAAAAAGAATTTATAAATTTAATGAAAACATTAGATTTAAGCAATGCTTCAGCTCTGCTTAGCTGGTGTAAGCATTGCTCTGCAGATTTACATGGAGCTAAGCATACGTTCAGCATATTAAAACTGGCCAATCAGTAAAAAGTGAAGGAAAACTGCCCTATTTAAACTGCACAGGTGGGAATACAGCTATAACCATTTGGGATTGCTCACAGCAGGACCAAAATATCTGACATTGGTGAAGGTATTCACTTCCGAGTGTAACGTTGGGGCATCCAAGAGTCCAGGGTCATGGATGGGTTCCTAGTTAAAAACCATGATGGCAGGCTGCTGCAGGGCCAGTACCAGGGCTCGCAGTACAAAGCAGATAACTGGGACCAGTTTGCATGTGATCTCACCAGTGCCACTGGCATACCCTGGACTGGTGAGCAGGTACGTCACAACCATAATGACCTGAAGTAGAGGAGGGGTGCATTCTTGGACCAGTAGATCCAAGAAACTCAAGTGCAGGATGTCCCACCTGTCTGTAAGTATGCAGTCTTATGTATCTCTAAGTATGGAAAATATTCAACTTGTGACTGTTCAGGTGTAATTAATGTGTGATGTCTCCCCATACAACTGCTGTGGAGAGGTCCCAGAATGTTAAGGCTCATGCCCAGTGACTGGCCCAGCTGCATCAGCAGTATGGTGAGTACAGAATACCCTGTACTATTAGCATTAAGAAATCAAAAGTATAGTAATGGTAGTACCACCTATATATATAATTATGCTGTGAAAGTCAGGAATAAATGCGTGTGTCAGGCTGCCAGTTTTACAATGGAGTATTCTCAGGTGCTGTGTAATACAGATGCCAGTAGTAAACAAGGCACAATATGCAGGAGAGGAATATTCAAATATGTATGAATGTGTCTGAGTGAACTTGCCAAGAACGTGCCATGTCAGGGCGACTGTAACAGTTAGAAATGAAAAGCATTCCCCTGTGCAGATCATGCAGGAATAGCAATTGTGGATTTCTGAGTTGTACACAGATATGTATGTCAAAACTAATAAAGATGATCCCAAACATTGGTGTGTGTCATCGCACTTGTACATGAAAAATAGATGTGTGTATGTCCCGCAGAATGCATTAACGAAGGTGAACTGATTTAGCACTGCTTGTCTGCATACTTTAGAATGGCCATGTCAAATAACTGAAAAAAGCAACAGCACATATTTCCATCAGAATGTGTTTTACTTGTTTGTCTGCCAACATTGTCCTGTGTTAACCTTTCAATGTCAGCTGTATGTAGCTGTGAATGTACTGAAAAATGTATAAGGTTAACAGGTGCAGACTTAAAACCTACACTGTGTACCCAGGAATCTAAATTGGAATATGTATAGTTGAAAATGTGCAATCCAGCTAATGTGTACATGTTTCACAAACAGTGACACCAGTGTCTGTTTTTATGCATAATTTGTACTGAAAATGGGAAACAAATAATGCAATATGTCTCAATAAAAGTACTGTGCACAAAAATATGTGCTAGATAGAAATGTCACAAGCAACAAACAACACCACCCCAGTAGCTCGGTCTGATAAAGACTAGGCCTATAGTTCAATTTTGCACACACACCACGGTTCAAATTCAGGGATACCCACTAACATCTCATTCTGGTTCTACAGTTGTAAACTGCAATATGAATAGAAAAAATAATGTACTGCAACTCATACATTTTCTATTCAGGGCACACAGGTAAAAAAATCTGAATAGAAATGCTAGTATGATGTGTATAAATATGAAAGGTGTTCAGTTGCTATGTTGATCAGTGCCAGTCCTACAAATTGATGTAAGCCAGATATCCACACTCTGCAGTCTGGCCCAGACAAGCCCCTCAAGTGTCACAATGTCATGGATAGTTTTCCCAGTTGCCAAGAAACCTGCACACAGAGAATGTCACAGTAGATATATGTGAAAGGCACAACACTCACCAGGGCCTGCAAATAATATGTGAATCTGACATATGTGTAGAAACAGCAATGTAATGTGTACACAGTTCATCTGCACAGGCCCACAGGTAAAGAAATTGGTATAGAAACAGGTATGATGCGTATAACTAAAATAAGGGTACAATTGCTCTGTTGATATCTACAGCTTCTGGTGTGCTGTAGCAGCCCCATGGCCCGTGGTCAAAATGTAGAGTAGTGAATAGTAGTGTACTGACAAATATACTCGATAGCAGTTGTCAATTGAATCTGTTCCCTTCCCCCACTACTCAACTGATCCAACCATCACACTGAAACCAACATGGGTATGTTCCTAAACAAACCTCTGTAGTTGGGACCATTGTTCCATTTGGTTTATCATTGTTTAAACTGTGTGCATACTAATATTCCCTGTTGAATAATCATTTTATTGCCTGCCTGACATACCACTAACTGACATGCTGTTGCAATCCTGAATGCCATTCCATATATGCATGGGTTCTGTTTGCTATGGCACTGTTATAATTGAACTGTTTTGGATAAATAGGAATATCTATGCATGCCATTTTGACTAATGTTGTAATGTGTTGTGCATAACTAACCAATATTCATTGCTAATTTCCACACCATAGCACATATTGGAAGTCAGATCCCAGCGGAACCACCTCTGCCACCCCAGCTGGCTGAGGCACAGGGTCCCAGCACATTTGGGACCCAACCTAGAACTCCCTCATCTGCTGGTCCTGCACCGCCCATGGGTGGAACCACTGCAGGGGAAGGGGCTTGCCTCCCCCACAATTGGGCACGGTAAGGATGTTGTCACCCAGGACGAGGTCTGTGGCATGGTGTGTAGTGTCTTCCAGACGGAGCTGGATGACCACCTGTGCCAGGTGGAGGGCAGGCTGTCACAGCCAGAGGGGCAGGCAGCCCCTCCAGCCTATCACCCAGTACGGCCACCTTCAGGGCTGTGAAGGAGTAGTGGTGACTGCCATCGGGTGCAGCTGTAAGCGGGTGTAAGCTAAGCTAAGCTCACGTAAGCATAGCTTAGCTCTGCACAAACCCACTTACAACTGCTTTAAAGTGCATTAATCACTATGTCTCCAACAGCTCCTGTTCTGCCCAGCAACAAAATATGCAGCAATTGCAAGTCCCAAACCCAAGATCCTGCACACTATAGCCAAAATGATTTACTAGTAAGCCATTTCAGAGTTAAATAAATCTGATGTTTTCTCAAACATATCATCCAGCAAAGTCATTCAACAGTAGGGGAAATGTATTTATATATGTAGATGCATATATATCTATATATATATATATATATATATATATATATATATATATATATATATATATATCTGTGTGTGTGTGTGTGTGTGTGTGTGTGTATATATATATTTATATAGCTCTATACATATATATATATATCTACATGGATTCACTTTATATCCTCGAAATACTGAAATGTCAAAATTCAGTATGTCGAGGCTATAAAGTCAAAAGCTAACAAGAATGAAAACTCAGAAGCGCAAAATTCAAAATCTTGCATACTGGAGATTTTGAATTTTGCGCTTCTGCTGTCCACAAACACACACCATCCTACACATACACACACACACACACACACACACACACACACACACACACACACACACACACACACACTCATACCAGCTCTGAACTACATAACAGCAAGGGGGCAAGCCTCCCGCACCCACATGTGGTGGGCTGGGCCCCCACCACACCCCCCTTACTTAAATATTCTAACTCCAAGGTCATACTGCATGCAAAAACACACAAAACACCACCACACAAGCTACATTCTCCTTGCAAACACATATCACAGCAGCAAAACACACTGTCACATACCACAGCCCCTACCCAAAACCTTTAACATATCAACACTTACCTGAATCCATAAACACAGCGAAACACCAGAAGTGCTAATTCAAAACCTCCGGTATACAAGGTTTTGAATTTCACGCTTCTGAGGTTTTGCTCTTTTCAGGATTCCACTTTATGTGCTTGAAATACTGAATTTCAACATTTCAGTATTTCAAACTTCTAAAGTGACTCTGTCTACATATCTATGTGTATATATAAATATATATATATATATATATATATATATATATATATATATATATATAAAAAACACAAAAATAAATATATGACCAAAGGCACTGATAATGGGAGTGAAGAGGCCCTAAATAATTACCTCTTGTAAATATTGATAACATCATCTCCTCCACAGCTGAACAGATCTGCCTTGCAACACAATAACCACCACTTGCAAGTCTCATACCCAGGACCCTACACAACATAGCCACAACAAGTTAACAGTAATCCATTTCAGCTGTACGATGTCAGGATGCTATCAATAACATATCATGCAGAACAGTCAGTGTACCATAGGGAATGTATATACACATACATATACATATATTATTACTTATAGATATATATAAGAAGATATATATTTAGAGGGTGCACATCATATTGCACAGCCAGTATTCCTACAGTTGCCACCTTTTAAAATGGCCAGTGTTTGATTCTTTCATACAAATGACAATTATTGCATGAAACGTACCAACAGACAAGTCAAAGGATATGACACCACACACAAGTTTGCATACATATAAATGTTTATTTGTGTACTATTTT
This sequence comes from Protopterus annectens, assembly GCF_019279795.1. NCBI lineage: Eukaryota > Metazoa > Chordata > Ceratodontiformes > Protopteridae > Protopterus > Protopterus annectens. The sequence goes on from NC_056745.1 coordinate 1,077,224,375, forward strand.
AGTTGTATATGCCATTTCATATAGCAGTTAGGGGTTTGAAATACATAATAACAGAGTAATGCAACTCTCAAACAAAACATTTGCTAAAGTAATCTGAAAGCATAACATATGTTGCTGTCCAGGCCAAGGCCTTCAAGTAATACAACACTAAAAAACACTTGCCTGGAAGGTAAGAATCAATCATCACTAATTAATTACAGATGTAGTTCAGTAGCCTCTAAATACACTCTGCACTCACCCCCTTGGGGGTCCTGAAAACAATGGAGGGGATAAATGTATCTCCAAACACCATCATACTAGGTGACTTCAACTACCCTAATATAGACTGGGAACACTACTCAAGCCCAAACACTCTAGCCCAAAGGTTCCTGGAGTTCATAAACTCAAATGCCATGGAACAACTAGTCACCATCCCCACAAGAGGAGAAAACATACTTGATCTCATCATCACGAACATGGGATCACAATGTTCAACACCGGAAGTATACCCCTCACTGGTGAGATCAGATCATAAACTAATCTCGCTGGAGGTCCTCATCCCGCCCCCACCTGAAATAGAAAAGACCACAGTGAAAAACTTCTCAAAAGCCAACTTCACACTTCTAAAAACTAGTGTGGTCTCCTTTAAGGATCCTGAGCCAGTGGTAAACATTACTCAAACCGCTGAATCACTTACAAATGCCTTCTACCAGCACCTACAGGACTGCATGGATCAGGCAATCCCAAACAAAACTAAGACTCTTTGTACCAAAGGCAAGCGTCCAGTCTGGTGGACCCCAGCCATAAACAAGCTCTACAACAAAAGGAGGAAGCTACTACAAGATAGAGCAAAATCCTTGAAAGGTAAGACACCTTTGATCATTATAAGTAAAAAACTAAGAGCTCTCATAAAATCATCCAAGGCAAATTTTGAGAGAAAAATCGCCAAGGACTCAAAAGACAATCATAAGGCCTTCTTTAGTTATGTTAGAAGCCTAGGAGGAAACTCCCAGATATGCTCAGAATTAGTTCAAAATGATGTGAAGATTACTGAACCTACACACATTGCCAACATACTGGCTGACAGGTTCAGTGCACACTTCTCCCCCCCAAAAGGAGAGATATCTATACCAGAGGATTGTAGCCCCCCAAACATCTCAAACGCCCAGGTGAGAACAGCTCTCTCCAAAGCAAAAAACACAGCATCCATGGGACCGGATGGTGTCTCCGGCTGTGTGCTCCACGAACTCAATGAGGAATTAAACCCGCAGTTAGGACAGCTGTTTAATCTTAGCCTCACCTCAGGATACGTACCCAAGGAGTGGCGCACGGCGACTGTGGTCCCACTTCACAAGGGCGGTGCCTCCACCGACCCTGGAAATTACCACCCCATTAGCTTGACAAGCCTTATCTGCAAAGCCATGGAGAGGATCATAATGGAACTCATAAATAAAGACATAGGGAACTTGCAGACTTTGGATCCAACCCAGTTTGGCTTTGTCAAAGGCAGATCATGCCTTTTAAACTTGGTTGACTTTTTCGAAACAGTCACCAAGGCCATTGATGAGGGAAAGGCAGTCCATACAGCCTACCTTGACCTGGCAAAGGCCTTCGACACAATACCCCACTCAGGTATCATCGAAAAACTCATCAGCTTGAATGTAAACCCATACATCACAAGATGGGTTGCAAACTGGCTAAGTGACAGAACCCACAGGGTCAGAGTTGCTGGAGCCATGTCAGACTCAAAGCCTGTCACAAGTGGTGTCCCACGGGGCTCAGTCCTGGGTCCACTCTTGTTCAGCATCTACTTTTCTGAAGTACAAGCAAACACAGGAAGGTTATGGCTGACAAAGTTTGCAGATGACTGCAAACTGGGCGCCATAGTCGAAAACACATCTGACACAGATATCCTTCAGAAGGGCCTCACAGAAACGGATAACTGGTGCCAGAGCCATGGCCTAAAGTTAAATGCCAAGAAATGCATAGTCATACCCTTCGGGAAAAACAAGGTTACCCCTAGCTACCATACAGGTGGCAATCCACTGAGCACAGAAGAAGTCATCAGGGATCTGTGGACCCAGGTTGACAGTAGCCTTTCGTTTGACACTCATGTTGCTAAAGTAGTTAGGAAAACCTTCTACATTGCCCACCTGATCATGAAGGGATTCACATCTAGATCAAGGGAGGTCATCGTCCCCCTGTACTCATCACTCATAAGACCTATGATTGAGTACAATGCCCCATTCAGAATGTATCTGACCCGACACCTGCAGCAGCTGGAAAGGCCCCAAAAGTTCCTCACCAAAAGGATAAAGGGTCTCAAAAATATGTCTTATGCTGCCCGACTGAAAGAACTCCAGCTCTATTCAGTCTCATACCGCTTGCTCAGAGGTGACCTGTGCCTGACATATAAGGCCATGTCAAACCCTGATTTGATGAATATGCTTCACCTCATAAAATCTAGATCCCTCAGAACCACAAGGGCGGGAGATTTAAACCTTGACACGGTTATTAATAGAACGTGCTGGAGGGACAGATTCATCACCCAGAGACTCCCTATGCTGTGGAACAAAATCCCGGTACATGTGAGGCAGAGCACCTCGCTGGCCTTGTTCAAGAGGAATCTTGACCAATGGATGGGGGATCGCAGATATACCCCAGGGATTACTTCAGTGTCACTGCTTGACAGAGGCACAGCAAAATAATGGGCATAGTTTTATTCAAACTAAAGGGGTGGCGAAAGCCAAATAACTATGGGCTAGGCTTATAAATGCCCTTGGGCAGATAGCCTAGTATGAACCTATGAAACCTATGAAACCTATGAAACCTATGAAGTTGTCACAAGAATTAAGTTGTTACATAACAATGCTTAAGTTAAAACATCACTATCACACTGACAAACAGAACTGTCTGTAAGACAGTAAGCACTAGGCCACCACTGCTCCCATGGTGAAATGTATGAAAATGTACAGCCATATACCTTAATGTGTCTTACTACTGATATCCCTCACATGTTGCAACAGCCTAGGTTAAAAACGTTGCATACTCCTCCCTCATAGACTGACTTACATGGGCATATAACAGTGTTACATACACTGACCTCTGGACTGTACAAGGTCACACATGCTTTGTCCAGCTGTAGCCCTCCTATATATGGACCCTACCCTACAATATGTGTGGGAGTCCATAACATCACTGGAATGATAGCAGGAATTTGAGCACTAAATAATAATAGGCCACTACTTAGCAACATTTTACTGCATGACATATGGACAAAGCCTGGTATATTAGTTGGAGGACCGAGGCTGGAACACAGGGCCATATTTACAATATTGCTGTTATACACTATAAAAGTTGCTGGTGTTACATGATTGGTTGCAACATACCCTTACTCAGGAATGTGAAGTCAGAAACACAAACGGATGTAGCCATGTACTGATAGCACTCAACATAGAGAATGCCACTAATATATCAGAGACAAGACCTGTGCGTTGAACAGACAAAACATAACAGCCAATCCTCTGGCCATCATGTGAATAGGCCCACAGTTGAGACCTATGCAGACAGACTGCATTCCATGCAAAACTAGCATCTACACACAAACCCTGTAAAACTAGCAGCATTCAATGCATATAACAACAATACTCACACTGTCCATAGGTCTGGAACCTTATACAAATATATAGATGGCCTGTGTCTGCAAGTCCTGTTGTAGGAGGTATTGCTACCTGCTGTCTATAACATTGCTGCCCATACACAGGGAGGATGTCTTCCATACAGGAAAGGTAAAGTGACAAACCCATATGATTTAGCAATTTATACTAGTGGGTTGCCATGACAGTGGTAATTGGAAATATTACACAGCTGGGTGCATGCAATTAGCAAGTGCTGAACACAGATTGGTGCAGAGGCCATCACCAGATCATGAGCATCACCTACTAAACCATGCTGCAACCTATTCGAAGCACCTCGATCCCTGTAGTGGAGAGAGAGAGAAAGAGAGCGAAAAAAAAATACAAGCCAAACTGAAACAAAAGTATATAAAACAAGGGACACATAAAAATGTACCTAGAAGAGAGGACAATACTACAACATGTATGTGAAACATATATGCATGTAATTGAATGTAGTACTTGGTCTGTAATAATGGTATAGATTATGTGGAAAGATGTATATGTGCCATCAAGACTTGTTGTTGTAATGATGCCCAGCTGAACAACTGCTATGGACATAGCATCTGGCCTTGTGGGCAGTGGGCCATACCTGCCAACTATGCAGATTAGCACTGACTGACTGAATCATTCAGATCAGATCATTCATGACTCAGATCATTCAGATCAGATCAGCACTGAATGACAAGATGTAAGATGCAAGATGTAAGCCATGATAGTGTGTGTTCTGTACCTCAAGACATGTAAATTAGTGTGGCAAATAGCATCTGACAACTGTAAACATTTGCTATGACTGTGCCAGTATTTCTGGTACTCTGTTGGCTTCCATGTCATTCTGTATTCTGACCTATCATGCAGGATAGAGGCATATCAGTGTAGTACAGATCTTAGGTTTCATTGACTTACATTTCAATATCAGACTTCTTACCCTTCAAAACTAACATCCAACTGCCTGACCTGTTGTAGTCTGTCTGTGTAGGTCTGGAGGGGGCGGGGGGCTGTTCTGCATTGCCATCAATCAGAGGCCATAGTATAGCCTTTCTTTGTGGTCATCTACACATGTCCTGCTGGCTGAGACTGTTGTTGGGTATGTGAGCCTCACTGACATGTGTGTGTGTGTGTCCTATGGACACACATTTGGCCCACCACATGTCCTGCAGTGGGTTTTGTCACCTTGTCTAGTACTGCCTATTATGTTGACACCAGTATTTATTATGGATTTAATGCTGTCCATATAAGTGTCTACTATCTGCTGCCATCACATTTAGCCACCCAATTCTCTTGCATGCTCACATCCATACCATAGATACAAGTAGCAGAACATACTACTCCATTCAGCAATTGATAGGGAAAGTGACTTACCTTGTGGCTGTGCCATTATTGAGGATGGTGCTGGAGGGCTGACTATGTCAGATGCACATAGTACACTCCCTATACATAGTTAAGCACAGGTAGTGTAATGTTTGGCAACCCTTTTATTATATGTGCAAGTCAGAGAGAGGTGTCTTTCCCTGGGTTCCTACCATGTCAGTGTATGTGCTATACATTGCCTCATTGCCAAGGCCTGGGCATACTGGGCATGCCTCCTTTTGCCTACAGGAGCAGGCTCAGGTTGTTCCTACTCCGAGTCAGTCTGTGCTGGCCTTGGCAATGGTGAGGAGCAGTGTGGCCCTGCCCTATGCTGTTCCTGCTGCAGCTGTTTCTGCAGGATCATATTGTGTAGTATGGCACATACAATGGCAATTTGAGTACATGTAGCTGGAGAGTATTGCAAGGCTCCACCGGATATGTCCAGGCAGTGGAACCGTGACTTGAGCATCCCAAACACATGCTCTATTATGATTCTGGTTTGTGCGTGTGCCTAGTTATGGAGTACTTATTTGGGTGTGTGTGCATTTCTTATGGGTGTCATCAGCCATGGCTCCAGCGTGTAAGCAGCATCTCCCACTAGGTGGTTATATGGGATGTCCCCACTGGCAAATCTCTGGTACAGCTGCATCATTTGCCAGATGTGGGAGTAATGATGGCTTCCAGGGCTGCCAGCACATACATTCATTATAATTCCCTGGGCATTGCATACAACCTGGCAGTTGATGGAGGGGAAGCCCTTGTGGTTTATGTAGACCCTACCATGCTTGCTGGGTGGTGCTTTGATGTGCATGTGCATGCAGTCTATAGCACCCACTACCTCAGGGTATTCTGCTATTTGGTGGAAGAGATGCTTATTTCTCGTCAATGCCTCATGTGTGTTGTGGAAATATATGTGCTCATCAGCATGTGCTGACATGGCATCCAGGAACTGGTGGAGTACCCTGGATGCTGATACCTGTGAGATCCCCATGACATCCCCAGTTGGCCTTTGGAAGGTACCTGTGGCTAGTAATCTTAAGCCTACACATACCTTAGTATCCACTGGGATGGGTTCCTCTCTGTTGGTTCTGTGTGTGAGGCATGGCCAGCACAGCTCAACAATTTGCTATAGGAGGTCCCTGTCCACCCTATAGTGCTCCACTATCTCTAGCTCATGTAGCCCCTGGTAGGCTACCCTGGGTTTGTACACTCTTCTCCTTCTCTGCACTGTGGGTTGGTCATCAGCATTTTCATCCTCACCATCCTCAGCCTCTTCCACCTGTTGATTTATGAGAGCAAAAGCAGCCCCTATCATTTTGTTTCTTTTGTTAGGTAAAATTTCCACATTTGTGTATACTAGTGGTGTAGAGTTTGTGGGCAAAACCAGAGGGAAAGGTGTTTGTATAGTTTACAGTAGTGTGCTGGGATGGGCTGCTGCCTTTGTAATTGGCTGATTTTGATACATTCCACCTGCCAGCTATGCTAGTTCTCATTGATTACCTCCCTACTGCTGTTTTCCCTTCCCATTACCTTCCTGTTTAAGCCCTGAGGCACGCCGTGCAAACCCAGTGCTCAGATGTGAATGGAGCTGCTACTTCCTGGTTTATTTTTTTTTGTTTATTTAAAACCCAGTGCGCAGCATGCACACCCATTTAGGCAATGTAAATACTGCTAGGCAGCTTCAGACACCCCCCTTCCTTATCTGTGCTTAGCGAAGGGCAAACATGGGTCACAGAGCTCCAATAAGCTTACAGCATGCATGACACACCCTCTTATGAAGTCATCTAGCTCTTAGGCTTACACTATGGTATTACTGCACCTACACAGTTGAGTGCAAGCTAGCACTGACAGGAAATCTGTGATTCAGTATCATTGTTTTCATTTGCATAAGATTGACTGCTAATGCATGGTTACAAAACTGACACTCAGCCATCCCCCTTAGCAACCACTATTCCATGGTCTTGTTGCATTATGCATACCATTGACTATTATGGCAAAATTATGATTTTGGTTTAAAAGCTCATTTCCAGCTTTTTTTATTATTTTCTGGCTGATCCCATTTGCGCACCACTGCCCTAGGCTTAAATGGCCAGAATCAGCCCCAAAAAAGTTATTTTTCATAATTTTGCAACTAATTTTCATGCCTATGGCCATATATTTGGCCATTGGCATGCCTAACTCTTCTAATACATGCATTTTTATGAGCTATCATCCCTCCGTTTTGTAGTTTGCAGAAATGTATTCAGTTACTGGCTGAATACATTTCTGCAGTTACACTATTCTTGCAACAATGTCTGCCTGCTTCCTGGACTGCTAATTCACCTCATTTGCATGTTTTTCACAAGCAAATGCGGTAATTAGCATACAGGGGCTGTTTCCATGCAGGAATGTTCATGCATGTCCTGGGAGCTTATTCCTGGATCGCACATCAGCCATATTGCCTGCAGCAGCTCTTGCACTATTCCTGCATTCCGTGCAGAGCTTTCTGAATCCTGGGGATTGTTTCTGGTTAATAGTTTAAGTATACTGGAGGCTTTTCAAAGCCTGGTAATTGCTGTCCTCAATGCATTACAAAACTGAACTCCCAAGCTGACTTCCTTAATTGACCATTCTAATGTCAAACTAAATGGCAGTTCCAGGGAAAATATAATTTCTATCGTATTGTTTCACTCAGTCTTAAATGGTAGTGTTTCCATGATGCAAGATTTTATTACATACAGTACATGGGTTTCAAAGCTCATTAAGGCTGTAATATTTTTTTCTTTTACTGTTTAGAAGCAAATCAAACTTTTCTTGTTGCAAATGAAGCTCAGTCAGACTTGATTGATAATCTTTATATGTAAGTGAATATATTTTTAATTAAATTTGCTTAGATCATCGGAATTGTATTAACTTCAGTCACTGAATAACACCCAGAAACTCACATTATATCCCACTTATTAGAGTATTATTGTAATTAATGCTTTAAACTGATTAAAAAGTGTTTAAACTCATTAATAAGTGCATTCTCATCTGTACAGCTTAAGAGCCTTAAAAACAGACAAAACTATTTAATTGCTTTGTACTTTTTAGTTAAAGTATTTGGTTAAGATGCAAATGTATTTTGCAATATTAATGTGAGATCTTTCATCTCTTGTATTGGAATTTGATTTGTGAAGTGAGTGAGTGTTTAAAACACCATGATATTACATTTGCTGGTACAGAATTTAAGACCATTTGAAAATGCCCAATGTTTTCATGAGTGTGGATGTCACATTACTCACGTGACACATCATCCTTCATTGACTGAGTGACCCAAACCTAGTGCAGCTATTCTACACGGTGATGATCACAGAATCCATATGTTGCTAAATAAACAATGCCTTCTGATGATTTCTTTGCTGGAGGTCAGTAAACACAGTGGTAGAAAAAGAAATGTGAGAATTTCCATTTTAGAGTGCACTTTAATTACCAAATAAGAAAGAAGGCTAATTTGTTTGGATGCTTAAATGCATCATTGTGAGCGAATAGAAGGTCTTTATCATTTAGAGTGTCACTGTAAAATCTAGCACCATAACTTTGTATAAAAGAGATGGTTTGGATTCCATAATGCCTAGTGTCATATGATATATCCCTGAAAGGCAGTAAAGAGATGGTAGTCACTAGAAGCTTATTGATTCCCCAAGCAAAAAATGCTGCCTTTAATGGTAGATACTGTCATAGTTCCCTCTTAGCTTTGTCAGTCATATCTTGAATTTGCTAAAAAAAAAATTTTACTTTGGAACACTGGTCTCTTTTGGATATCTGCAAATGTAAGACACCTCCCCACAGCTGCATAGACCATTTAACCTTTTTCTTATTTATTAATAATGAGGATGTGTCACCACTGGGGTCATCTCTCCCAATGTCTTTTTCCAAAGCTCTGGCAGAAAGCCGTTCAAGTTAAGTTGGAGCTCTCAGTGAAGGCAAACTTTTAAATGATAAGGAAGTGTCTAACAACAGCATTTATTTTCTGTTGGAGAGGTATTGACTACAGCTTGAGTCCACAGCAATGGGTAGGGGGGCTTATTTATTGTGACTAGTTATTGAAAAGTGATTTCACTACCATTTTACTAGAACAAGGCAAACTGCATCACCATAATCTGCCTTAGAATGTTTAGTTTTCTTCCTCACCTTATTCTCCATCCTTTCTTAAACAAGTAGATTAAGTTTTGGAACCACTGAATATTTTCATAACAATAACCATTAGTGGGTTGAACAGCAGTACAATGATTAACATTGCAGCTTCACAATACTTCCTTCTCCAGTTCAGTTCATGATTGTCAGGGGTATCATCTGTGTGGAGTCTGCACACCCTGACTATGACCATATGAGTTTTTGTTGGGTGCAGCAGTTTTTTACATTCAAAAGATGTGTTGTGGCAGAATTGGTATCCCTCAAAATGACTTATCTTCCCAGAGTTACCTTGCAACATTCCAGGAGTTTGGCTTTCTGATGTTTCAACATTGTGGTCTCACTGTTGTGAATGTCAACATTCTGGTAAGTCAACATTTTCAAGTAGATCTCTCTCTCTCTCTCTCTATATATATATATATATATATATATATATATATATATACATATATATATATATATATATATATATATTATATACACATACACACACACACAGACACACACGCGCGCGTGTGAGTGAGTGGTGCGAATGAACTACTGCAGCAGGGCTATCCACCTGGTAGTGTAAACCTTGGCTGCAGATAATTGTCACTATGAAAGTGATATCCTGACCCCATGTACAAAATGGAAAAGGGGTCAAGGATGGATGGATGGATATGTATGTATTTCTATATCTATAGTTATCTAAAGATATATATATATATATATATATATATATATATATAAATATATAAAACTACCTATCTATCTATCTATACATGTAGTATATATATATATATATATATATATATATATATATATATATATATATATATATATATATATATCTCTGTCATCTATATGGGTCTATGTGAGATTATCGAAGTTCCAAAACTTTGAAATGCATATGGCCTAGACCATATGATCAAAGATTGGAACTTCAAACATTAAAAAAAAAATAAGAAACAACATTTTTTTAGGTTTATGCAGGGGGCCAAGCCCCCTGCACCTCCCACATGCCCTGCATATTAAATATGCCAACTCCGAGATCATAGTCCATTGAGGAAAAGGGTAAATTTCCTGTTCTGCATGGTACTGTGATCTCCATTCAAAACGTTCAAAATTCTAAAACTTCGATCATACGGTCCCAACTATATGAATTTCGAAGTTTCAAAACTTTAATTATCTGATAAGAACCCATGTATACATGTATATTCTTTTATACAACTAAAGAGATGGCTTTGTCTTAGCTTTCAGTAGCTATGGCCTGATTTTTTTTCAGCTTGAT